>NC_054538.1:22545782-22790782 GCF_017654505.1 Polyodon spathula
GAGCACCATTATTATACTTGTAAATCTTCCTGCCATTAATATGGCATCTGTTAAAAACAGGTTTAGGTATTTGAGAAAAAAAAAAAAAAAAAAACATCTGTAGACCTGAAATTATGTCATTTATTAGGAAGTTAGGAAGCTGAAAAACGTTAAACACCAAAAAAGTGAATACGCTATAAATCAAATATATCTGACATTGTACACTGTATATTGATATATAATGAGGCCATCAACATAAAGCAGTTTACAGTGTCAAAATGACAACAAAATGGTAACACTGATAATAAGTGCTGGTTGAAGATGCACAATGGATGGGTGGACATGAGTATCAGGAATCTAATATCTCTGTAATGTACTGTTCACTTGTATATTTGTTTGTTTCTTGTGTATATTTAGGTGTACTGGCTAGCAACACACATACTGAATTTATACATTTTCATGTTTGGATGGTTGTTTCTATGAAATAGGGGTGGACGAAACACACAAACACAAACAATTGCAGATTGTTATAAGAAAGCTTTCCCCTTAGCCACTGCCTATAAACAGATCAGTAAGCAAAATAATTTGCAAGAGCACATTGGTGTCATTTGTGTTGGGCAAAACACCTTTATTTTTCTTATCATCTTCCTGTAGAGTAGGTACAGCTGACCACATTTAAAAAATATATGGTAATGCTGTGAGCCCCACTGCTTTGTTCTTCAAAACCCTGTCTACTGAATCTGTACATACCCTTCTTCATGTCTTTTGAAAAGAGACTGATGCTTGAAAACAAAGCTTACAGTATCTAATTTGCTTTAGAAAGAGCTTATCTGGTCTTTAAAGGAGGACCTCCCCACCGGCCATATATATTCTTGAGATATGTAATTATATTAAATGCTGAAAAATATAATTTCATTAGTATTGACAGGCACCAACTACAACACGTTCAGGTTAGATAGGCAAGGGACAAATATTTAGCTGTTGCATAGATTACAGAACATGACGTGACAAGCAAAACTATTACAAATCCCTAGGCTTCTCTTTATAGCCATGACCCGAGCGAGGGGGTTTTCTTTATGCTGCTTTAGACTTCTCATTACACGAGAACTTTATGAATGAAACAAAAGTTTTTATCTACTTCTTTTTTGTGTTGTGCTGTTGCTTACATTTTCAGTGCTGCTGTCTACATATACAGTTATAATAAGGGTGTAATGAACAAAGATCACCCACTAAGGCAACAAGACTAGTCCTTTTCTGTGGGCTCCACTTTCCTCATCTTTGTTAAATTTTAAGTAAGGCAATATCACTTTTTTAAAATGTATTTATTTTTTAATCTAAATTTGTTAAGAATAATTATTATTTGTATTTATTTCTTAGCAGATGCCCTTATCCAGGGCGACTTACAATTGTTACAAAATATCACAGTACAAACTATCATATTACAAAATAATGGCCTGCAAACGTACGGCCCTGTCTTCAAGGTTAGTGGTAAATCTAATAGTGTTTCATATTAAACTAACAGCTTTTGTCTTAATTTAAATATGGTAATGGACAAGATATTTTGTTTTTCAAAAAATATCTCTCATTTGAAAATGTATGTTTGTATATTATTAATAAATAATAAAAATAAAATGATGTAGAAACTTCATTGTAATTCAGTCTAACCATCCTCATTTGACAGATCTATTGATATTGCACCTTCAATTAGTCTAAGGATATTTTTTTATCCTCAGAAAGCCATCTAAATGTGCACATTGTTCCATAATGAGAGATTAATCTCTAAAATCAGTAGTAATTGTTTGCACACCTCAAAGCCAATTAACTGTCTCCAACTGATATACTGTAACATATATTTACATATATTTACAGAGAATAGCTGCAGCTTACTATAATAAAGTTAACTATTATGCTAATTAATTTTGAGCCCTTGAAAATTATTACAGCTACACATCAACACATTTACGATTTACAAATCCTTCGAAACTAACAAGGACTGAAGAAGCAAATGGGAAAGAAAACATTAAAGCAAGAGCAATGTGTAACGCACGCAAAGTCCAAAGCAAAATCTTCTGCTCCTGCATAACATAGTAAGCGTGACAGCCGTGGTTCCCTGAAGCTATACTGCTTGAGGTACTTTCTGTCAGGAAAATGTTATTTTGAAGTTTACTCACTGGAGGTCCTGGGGATCCGGGGCTCCCAGCAACACCTGGCCTTCCTCGTCGTCCCTAAAAGAACAGAAGAGGTGCCCCAATTCAGACTTTTTCCATTTGTTTTAATGTAATATTAAAAGTTGTTCCTATTCATGAACCTTGACTGTTTTCGGTTTCCTTAGTAACAGTGTAGAACAGTTTAATGTACAATATACAATATCAGTATCTTGGTTTGGGGGTCACAGAGAGCGTTGCATTTGTCTTTGCAGTCCTGTGTGGTGGGGTGGGGTGGGGTGAGGCCAGGGTTTCTGGGCTGAGATTGGCTTGGCTTAGTTCACCTCATTACGTTTCAGCAACCCCCAGTGGTCAGGTGAAATTGCAGGCTGGGAATTCCACAATTTGGCATTCACTTCCAGTGTTCAGTTACTTGGTAAAATCTGTTTTTTAGGTTGGTGAAAAGATCAGATTGGCTTGACAGCGGGAATAAAGGTTGCCAGTTGATCTTTAGTCCTTTAGATTAGTGAGTGGGTTGCAGTAGTGAGGCGATCAAAGAATTGTATACTTAACTTTCTTTTAGTACTTATCTATAAAACGAAGGGTGAATTAAGCAGTAAGCTGCATTCATTTGCATAGATAATTAATACAATCCTGACTTTCTTCTAAAAAATGGAATACTGAAGCACAGACTGATAGAATTTATTTTAAACATATATACTGAGCATCCAAAGAAACTTATCATTTATATTTGAACATCAAAAGCAATGTATCACTTATATTTGGGCATCAAAAGAAACTTATTGCTTATATTTGGATAAAATTCACTAGATGTGATAGAAAAATGACACACTCTGTTTTAGAGCAGGTGCAGTGACTTTTTATTGTACTGATTAACAATTGACATTACGAAGATGCTGCAAAATGATCTGTCGATCTTGGGCAGATGTTGTGACTCTTGGTCTCCCAGTTCGTGGCCTGTCATTGACAGATTGTCTCTGGTTATACCATCTCGCCAGGTTTGAAATCGCTGGCTGTGAGCACTCAAGATGGCAAGCCACAGTATGCTGCCCTAGTTCAGCCTCCAACATGCCGATGCAAGAATGCGCTGCTCTCTTGACAGAGGTTGCACATAATTATTTTTTCTGTGATTTTCTTTATTCAAGCTTGCAATTCAACAGCTGAAATCGCTCCATATCCAGTGTCCAATCAACTGTCTCACTAATTAGGTGATTAAGTGCATATGCTTCAGTCAGTCACTCAGGCGTGTCATGGTCAAGGATGAATAATCAAGTGATTAAAAAGAAACCAAAACATTTCGTCAATGTCAATCATTTATATACCTTATCTTTTTTGAAAATAAATGTGTGATAAGTTGTGTGATAATAGTGATAAGTTTCTCTTGATGCTTGGTATATAATTTAAAGCTATAGTGAGACCTTACACCTGTGTATTTAAATAGTAACATGACACAAACAATATGAATATATTTAATACAGAATAACATATAAAAGAGGAGGAAATGTTCACAATGTTCACAATATTTGTTTAAAATGTGAATGCACGAGAACATGAAATACCTGAAGATCCCTTGTTTCCCTAACAAGTGACTATTATTTTTTAGAATACTTTATATTCATGTTCGACTGAAAATTCCTTCAGATTATTGACATTTTCTCTTCTAAGCTTAAGAAAGCTGTAAAGCAGAAACATTTCTAAAAGATTTATGCTAGTAGTAAATATTTAAAACACTTTTTTCTACACAGACAAAAGAATTCCTGGGGCATGTTAATGGGCATTTTAAAGGCAGGGTCTTAATGATGAAGACTCATATATGTCATTGCTTACAGTGCTTTGAAGCAGAGCCCACTCCCCAAGGAGCGAACAAAAATAGGTGGTGTGCGTTAAAGCCTACAAAAAGGTGTTTTGATGAATCATGATGCCATTTACAGTATGTTCCATATTTCTTATAACTTCTGATAAGCAATACACCCATTAAAAAAAACAGCATTACAAAACTAGAGAATAATGTATACTGTATACAAAATTAAACTGACACATTGTATTGCCATAAGGTTTAAAAAAAATAAATAAAATAATATACAAATGTGGACCATTAAATTAAGACACTGAAGTCTTATTGCTTAAAGGGTGCACTGTTCTAATCGATACAACTTGCAGTATGTTGACTTTCGGACGTCACAATCCTCTAAAGCTGTTGTCTGCCTGTGACAGCTTTCGAGAGCACAACACCTATCAGTGGTTTGCCATGCTCTGAAAACGTGCATCAAGGCATGGTCTTACATTTCTTGTCAGACTCTGCTTCCACTACATAACAGCTAACTAATCTGGTACTTAAATAGTTTGCTGTCCATTGTGTGACACATTACATGGTACATTGTACTTGTATGTAAATTTTGGTGGCGTGTACTGGTTAGAATACACAGTTCAGTTGAGTTGAGGAGGCTATGGAATTAATACATGCTGTGTGGCCCAATGGTTAAAGAAACAGGTTTATAATCAGCAGGTCCACAGTTCAAATCCCAGCTCAGTCACTGACTCAGTGTATGACCCTGAACAAGTCACATGTGCTCTATCTTTCAGTTGAGATGTTGTTGTAAGTGTCTCTGCAGCTGATGCATAGTTCACACACTGTAGTTTTGTATCTTGTAAAGCGCTTTGTGATGGTAGTCCACTAGGAAAGGCACTATATAAAGATTATTTATTAGGTATTGTGTTTTGAGATTTCAGCTTTTAAGGTCTATTCACACTGGACCCGATGCGATTTGTCCTTTATTACACTTTTACCTTTGACACATGGGGACAGATGTGTACGATGTGATGATAATTCTGTTACACAACTAACACAAATGTAGAATACATAATAGCTTGTTAGAGGGTACTTATTTCAGTAAACGTAAACGAATCATACACCAAATATATACAGTCCCAGATGTTTTCCCTCATCGCCATGTCTTTGTAATTTTTGCGTCCTTTATTATACAGCTCATGGTATTTTGATACTCCAAGAATTACATTTTCTTCCAGAAAAAAGGTGCACAAGGGAAGCTGTTCTTCATTGATCAGTTCTCGAGCTGCCGCGTGTTCAAATCTTCAGTGTTGCCCGTCATATCACAGGTAGTGTGAATGTATTTATTTATTTATTTACTTACTTACTTTTGTCGTGGTGCAGTGTATCATACTATACATTCGCTTGTCACATCACGTCTGATGTGAATAGGCCTTTACACTGTTGGCTGAACTTGTTTTAACAACAGCACAAGCGCCACTTCAGCTTAGACTTTTGTATACTTACAATTACTTGTTCTAGCTGGAGAACAATTTGACTGGTTTAATTCAGAAGTAGGCATGGCACAGAAGCAGATGGTTTACTTTAAAATTGAGTTATCATATTAAATTCATCACTTGTTTTATGAAAAAAAAAATGGGTATGACACTAACATATTTGTATTGAAACAGCTCAATATTTAAAATGAGTTTGATCATTTGTGTCACAATTTATGCTGCCATTAAATATTAATTTCCCACAAGAAACATTGGTATAGCCTATTATAATCCACACATGCTTCAGAAAATCTGTATCTAATAAACAATAGCCTTTCAGAAAATTATAATTAGAAGAATTCTAATACTAATTATTTCACATTTTCCATGGCACTGTTAGTTGCTATGCGACTTTAAACTCCCCTCAGTTTAAAAGCACCACTTCTTGATTGCTATTTAAAAGTAACAATGCACAGTAAGCCATTGTATATCTGCCTGTCACATATCCTTAACCATTTATCCGCCATGATCAAGCTCTTCAGCAACGTTAGTTTATTATTGAACAGAGAAAATTAGTTTGTGTTGTATGTACACTGTGTGCAACCATTGAACTGTTCAGTGTGTTGATATGTAAATATATCCTGTTCATCTGCGGGGCCTATCAACTTCAACCTCCATCTCGATCTCCTGCCTGTCAATCGGTAGCAAATGCACGCACCCACAAGGCAGACGGCTATCCGCTCACAAGCATTAATACCCTGTATCTTTCTAAACAAGGGATTTAGGGGAGCTCCCTAATAAAAGTTGAATCGCAAAACAATAATTGTGTGAATATAGCAGTTGTCACAGTTGTGAATAATGGTATTTAAAACAGGTTTCATTTATCTGCCTTTTTACATATCCACCCTTACTCTGGTCCCATCACAGTCAGATATGCGACAGATTGCTGTACTTCACGTCACTGAAGTAGAGGTGACAAGTAGTTTATAGTTTATAGTTTATAGTAGTTTATACTGTTAGTGATAACACTCAATTACTGCTCTGTTCGGTAAACAATTATGTTAATTAACAATTAGTAACCCCCCCCCCGCCATTCTGAACCGAAAATCTGAGGTATCAGTATGTCCATAATACATATCAATAGCGTGTACAGAATACAAATTAGCAATGAAAAGTTTAATCATAATTTGATAAGCGACTCTCTAGATATAAGCCAAAATGTAGGTGTGACAGATAGACGGACAGCCGGACACCCCCCCCCCCCCCCCCCCCATATCTCAGAATAAACTAATTTATGTTAATACCAAGTTTCATGACAACTGTATATCCCTAAATACGACCGCATTCCGCTACATCCCCTTTGTAGGGAATTTCGTCACCATTAGGCGAAAAATATCTTCACATCTCACTGCTAGCATGTATTCTGCTATATTACAGGCTACTAATTAAATACTTGAAATTGGTTTTATTATCAGAAAAGTTGTTTAAGTAATTTAATGTTGCACCAATGCTAGTAAATACCATTAGATTTGTACAGTAATTACATGTGGCTTCAAAGTGTGCCCACACAGAGGGGCAAGGAGCAGAAATATAACTGCCATTTGCTTACTTTAGATTTTTCACTACCTTATAAGTGAAATATAAGCTTTAAAAATGAACTGAAATAGGCACCTGTTCAATAACAAGATAAACAGGATTTGTAATGCCGAGAGGGGGTTTAGATATTTCAGATTGTAATTCACTGAGACAGAAAGGCTAAGGATTTAGGAAAGTAAGAAGTATACTATTGGCTTTAGGCCAAAAAAGCTATTTCAAAAGCTGCCACTAATCCACCAGCCACTGAGACATAAGCCAAAAGGTTAGATGGTAAGTCACAAGGGGTTGTCATCAATATCTGACAGTAACATTCATCTCATCTCTTTAACACACAAGAAACAGCAGAAAGACAATACATGATCTATGTACTGCATTCAAAGGGGTTACAGCTAAGTAAAGAATGCCAAAATTACAGAGTATGTAGATATCACATGTGTAGTTATAGCAAATATAAATAGAAAAATATATCTGGTACCACAAAAAGTTAAATCAAACTCAAAAGTTGCATGCTTTACTTTCAGGCTGTTTCCAATATTACCATCAGCATTATTATTATTATTATTATTATTATTATTATTATTACTACTACATGATTGATGGAGCAGAACCAATCTGTATTTTGGAAATGATAGTACTTTTAAGAAAACACAAATTAATATGAAAATTACACCGTGTAACAATTATTTTTTTTTTTTTTGTTCCTGGGTAGTAAGTGTTATCTCCTAATTGCTTATATCTCAAAAGTATAGAAAATGGCTATTATTCCCCAAAAACTTTGCTTTTGTCACCAGGACAGTGATATTTCAAAATATCACTATTTCCAATGGGAAAACGGGCAAATGTGTGTCTTTTCGTTCACATAAAGATAGAAAAAAACAACATATGAATCCAAATTAACATGCATTTATACTAAAGTAATACAAAAATGACTACAAAAGATTTAGAAGTGAGTAGTTTTTCAAGATTTACGATTATACTGGTTATACAGGTTAGTGTGTGTATATGTAATTATATAAAAAGAAATGCAGCTTACAGTAATGTAGGCCAAGTGATGAACGCTATTATCATGAATATAAGTAAAACAAACGCTGAATAACTAAGTATTTTTTGTATTATATTATAGGACCATAGTAATGGTAAATTGAGTGATTTCAGGACGAGGAAACCAGCATAAAACAATATTACGGCTGCAGAATTTCTCTTCATTTCAAAATTGTATATTGAATTTCTCATGTAGAAGAAAATATAAGATAAAGATACATTTATTATAAGATAATATATATATATATATATATAATATATATATATATATATATATATATATATATATATATATATATATATATATATATACACATACACACACACACACATATATACACACATTTCTACTGAATGTATTGAATTTAAAGTATATGTATCCATTAACATGTGTTGATATAAATCTACTAAAAATCCTCTGAATGGCTCTTGCGGTTTCCATATGCTTGTTTTAAAATGCAAGGGGTTAAAGCTCCTTGAGATCCTTCATATTCTGAGATCTGAAATAAAATCAGATTTGTTCCAATAAGGGGTTAAGAGCAGGCCAGAAAAGGAGCTGCAAAGCTGACAGCTGCTTGGCAATGTATCAAGGGCAGCTTAACAGAATGTTACCGTCATACAATATTCACTTAGGCTCTTCATATCTTAATATTTATGAAAATGTGGGGACAGCATAAGGGATCTGCAGGCTGAGGCCCATGCCAACACTAGCCAGCTCCACCAACACTCCCAACACTGAAGTTGTATATTTTCCAAAAATAGTATTAGACAAAAACTCCCCTCTACAGATAATTACAATTGTATAAACCTTTAATAAATAGGGTTTTTAACCTCTTCAAATTCAATTTGGAACTGCCAAGGTGCCACACGTATGAAAGGCTGTGTCGCAAGGTTACATGGTTCCAAATAAACATCTCAATTTTCTTAAGCTATGTCTATTGTGTATTGCGTGTCATTTTTTCCTGTGCCACACTGGTTACAAACTGCTTTAGGGTTACAAATTGCTTTACTCTAAAGACGACATACAGTGCCTATAGAAAGTCCTCAGTGCCACACGATAATCCACACTATTAAGAGGAAAAAAGTTTTTATTGTGAAAATTGTATATTAAAAATACAAAACTGAAAGATCATAACTGAATAAGTCTCCACCCACCTGAGTTAATACTTGGTGGAAGCATCTTTGGCAGCAATTAAGCTGTGAGTCTGTTGGGATAGGTCACACCTAGATTTGGCAATATTTGACCATTCTTCTTACAAAACTGTTCAAGCTCTATCAAGTTCCTTGGGGAGCATTGATGGACAGCATTTCAAGTCATGCCACACATTTTCGATTGGATTTAGGTCAGGGCTCTGACTGGGCCGCTCAAGGACATTTACCTTTTTGTGCCTTAGCCACCCCAATGTTGCTTTAGCTGTGTGCTTTGGGTCGTTCCATCCCAGTTTCAGCTTTCTTGCAGAGAGCAGCAGGTTCTCCTCAAGGACTTCTCTGTACTCTGCTCCATTAATTTTCCCTTCTGTCCTGACAAGTGCCCCAGTCCTGCCGATGAGAGACATCCCCATAACATGATGCTGCCGCCACCATGCTTCATTAAGAACAGCTTGTGTTGGGGTTGCGCCAAAAATAACACTTTACATTTAGGCCAAAAAGTACCATTTTAGTTTCATCAGACCATAAAACTTTTTGCCACATGGTTACAGAATCTCTTGAGTGTTTTTTTGCATAGTTCGAATGGGATTCAAGGTGGGATTTCTTGAGTAATGGCTTCCTTCTTGCCACCCTACCATACAGGCCAGATTTGTGGAGTGCTTGGGATATTGTTGTCACATGCACACTTTAACCAGTCTTGGCCATAAAAGCCTGTAGCTCTTGCAAAGTTGCTATTGGCCTCTTGGTAGCCTCTCTGATCAGTCTCTTTCTTGCTCGGTCATCCAGTTTGGAGGGACGGCTTGATCTAGGCAGGGGATAGGCTTGGTGGTGCCATACACCTTTCACTTCTTAATAATCATCTTGATTGTGATCCAGGGGATATTCAAGGACTTTGATATATTTTTTATACCTATCCCCTGATCTGTGCCTATCAACAACTTTGTCCCAGAGTTCTTCTGAAAGCGCCTTGGTGCTCATGGTTGATTCTTTGCTTTGAAATGCACTACCCAGCAGAGGGAACCTACAGAAACTGCTGAATTTATCCTGAAATCATGTGAATCACTACAATTTAACACAGTAGGAGGCCACTTAACTTGGTGTGTGATTTTGAAGATGACTGGTTACACCTGAGCTAATTTAGGATTGCTATTACAAGGGGGGTGGGCACTTATCCAAACAACCTATTTCAGTTTTTATTTTTAATTAATTTTCTACAAATTTCTAGAATATTTTTTTCATTTGGAAGTTGTGGGGTAGGTTGTGTAGTTAAATGAAAAAAAAATTAAAATAAACTATTTTAATGCCTTTTAATTTCAGGCTATAAGGCAAGAAAAGGTGGAAATTTTGAAAGGGGCATTAGACTTTCTATAGGCACTGTAAATCATTAAGCCCTTTGAACTTTTAATTATTTAATGCTGAATCTTTCTCATTCAGTGTCACCACTTTGCCTTGCTTCTAGAATAGGCGGCTGCTGTCAGATATACCGATAAACCTGGGAAGTATTTTTTTTCCACCTCAGGATGCAGTGTATTTAGAAACGTGTCAACTGTTAACAATGCGTCACTAAAAAGAATCCACCTTGTGATGGAATAGCTACATAAATTACTTGCTTTCAGCTCCTGTGCTATGTACCTTATGTCAGACAGCGGATTATTTCTCACAATCCCTCATTCCCTGTTGTGTATCCAGTTGTGTAATTAAACACCCTCCCTCTTTCAAGGTCTTTCTCTTCTACATCACTTACAACGAATTAATACAGCGGTGTATTTGGTGTTCATGTTCTATATAACTGACAAATACATGGCAATTATTCTAGTAGCACAATTACCACCCTTTCACTTGTTGGAATAAAAAGAATAATAATAGCAGTAGTATCCTTGGTATGAAAGACAGCTAAATTCACCTGTTTCATCAAATGTAAATCATAAATCAAGTGCGTGGAAATCCGGTAGTAAAACCTCAGCTGTCTAACAAAGACACCTGTAAATTCTTCACAATGTGTCACTTGCTTATGCATTATTAGGTGCATATGACTTTAACCTCTGTTACTGTACAGTACATATATCTGTGTTTTTAGTCTCTTTGCATTTTCTGTCTAATCTGCATATTTGTGTTCTCTGGAACAGTTATTGTTAGTTCTTATAAATAATCAACTGTCATAGACGCTGTAAGTCATTATCGATGCCACAAAAACAATGCTGAGTTACTACTTTTGCTTTATCTCTTTCCATGTTGGACTTAAATATGTAAAGAGCCATCTTTAAATGCTATGAAGGATACAAATGTCAAGGGCTGTAGGGTGAGATATCATATAGCATACATTGGCTGCCATAATAAACTGTTCCTCCATGATTCTGGTAACTTAACAGTCAGCTAAAGCTTCAACTTTACATTGCCTCCAGTCAATCTGTAGTTTTGAAATAACTTACTTTTACAAAATCTACAGAATACAGTACAATATTATTGTTATATACTATATATTTTTTAATATATTCAGTATTATTTAATGTTTTTCCTACTATCTAAATTCATGTGTAACGTTGATCCTGATTAGTGTTGTATATATTGTACCCCTGTTTTTTGTCAGACAGAAACAATTCACCCATAATGTCACCAAACCAGAAATATACAACTCATTTAATTTAGGCACTAGTAAACAATCTTATGTTATTTATTTTATTTAATTAATTTTTAAGTATGTTTTGGAGTATAGCTTTATATATATATATATATATATATATATATATATATATATATATATATATATATATATATATATATATATATATATATATATATATATAGCTACCCTGTGCTTTTTCCATTTGTTGATACAGTGACACATGGAGAAGTTACAAGTCACAGTTTATTGAAACCTGCCAGAGATCCAGCATGCCATTTCTAATGTATAACAGTCAACTGTAAAGACCTGGGAATTTCAGCCCTGTATCGTTACAATTGTGTTTTAACTCTAGATTAAGAACAGCTTCAAAATGTGTTCTGGTAATACCTGAAAACCAAGTTGAAATACACATTTCACATACACTTTATAAGACCATTATGCAGTTCTTTGGCTCTTATTACAAAACATGTAATAATGTAACATTATCATTATTGCACAGAAAATACTGATTCTCATCTTCCTTGGATACATTAACTGTGTACATATTTAGTTAATCACACATATTATAGTAAAACAAAAAGTTTATAGATGACATATTTTGAAATTGTCTTTCTGCCTGCACACATGAAAAGTTTTTCTATTGAACTAAGAAAGTTCTAAGTTTTTACGGACAAGTGTGTTCAACCATTAGTTCTGTTTGTTACCAATATGGGAGGTGGTTTGGTTCAGACCAGGCATATTAGACTCAAATAATGTATTAAAAAGCAAAACGTTTTTAAAATAATCTTATGAATGAGTAAATAAATCTGAATCGAACATAGTGCATCTGTATAGGTTCTTCTCAAGTGGTTGGCATCTCAGCCAGGCATTACACAAAACCAAAAGTAACATAAGGAGACTGTGTGTTCCAGAGTTTAAAGAAACGGGCTTGTAACCAGAAGGTCCCCAGTTCAAATCTTGGCTCAGCCACTGACTCAGCGAAGGATGAAATAGAAATGGTGGAAATGACAAATGACTGCTTCCTAACACAATTTGTGAAGGCACCCACTAGAGGGGAGGCATGCCTTGATTTAGTCTTTTCAAATAACGAAGATAGAATAACTAAAACAGAGGTCAGAGAACCACTGGCAAACTCAGACCACAACATGGTCTCATTTGAAGTGTTTTTTAAATCCCCAAAAGTAATGACTAAAGCTAAGGTTTACAATTTTAGAAAAGCAAACTATGAAGGTATGAAACAGAGACTAACAGAAGTAGATTGGAGTAAAATAGAGAAAACACCCACAGAAGAAGGATGGTTGTTCTTCAAAAATGTAGTACTAGAGGCGCAAAACAATTATATCCCTAAAGTAGACAAATCTAAATGTAAAACTAAATTGCCAAAATGGTTTAATAGATCAATTAAAAAAAAATATTCAGCGAAAAAAGGCACTTTACAGAGCATTAAAAAAGGACCAAAAAGAAAGTACGCAGAAAGAGTACACAGAACTGCAAACGCAAGTCAAAAAGGAAGTTAGAAAGGCCAAGAGAGAAATAGAAATAAACATTGCTAAGGGAGCTAAAACCAATTCCAAAATGTTTTTCCAATATTACAACAGCAAGAGAACATTCAAAGAGGAGATTAAATGTTTAAGAGATACAAATGGCAAAATCGTAGAGGAAGAAAAAAAAATAGCAAATATGTTAAATGATTACTTTTCACAAGTTTTTACAAAGGAAGATACTGACAACATGCCCCACATGTCATCCAGTTCCTATCCAGTTTTAAATAACTTTAGCATAACTGAGGCAGAAGTGTTAAAGGGACTAGGAGCTCTTAAAATAAACAAATCCCCTGGGCCGGATGAGATCCTCCCAGTAGTACTCAAAGAAAAGATCATGCAGCAGTCTCTTGACACAGGGGTGGTACCGACAGACTGGAAAATTGCAAACGTAATACCGATCCACAAAAAGGGAAACAAAACTGAACCAGGTAACTACAGACCAGTAAGCCTGACTTCTATTATATGCAAACTTATGGAAACTATAATAAGATCCAAAATGGAAAATTACCTATATGGTAACAGGGTCCTGGGAGACAGTCAACATGGTTTTAGGAAAGGGAGATCGTGTCTAACTAACTTGCTTGATTTTTTTGAGGATGCAACATCGATAATGGATAATTGCAAAGCATATGACATGGTTTATTTAGATTTCCAGAAAGCTTTTGACAAAGTCCCGCACAAAAGATTAATTCTCAAACTGAACGCAGTTGGGATTCAAGGAAACACATGTACATGGATTAGGGAGTGGTTAACATGTAGAAAACAGAAAGTACTGATTAGAGGAAAAACCTCAGAATGGAGTGTGGTAACCAGTGGTGTACCACAGGGATCAGTATTAGGTCCTCTGCTATTCCTAATCTACATTAATGATTTAGATTCTGGTATAGTAAGCAAACTTGTTAAATTTGCAGACGACACAAAAGTAGGAGGAGTGGCAAACACTGTTGCAGCAGCAAAGGTCATTCAAAATGATCTAGACAAGATTCAGAACTGGGCAGACACATGGCAAATGACATTTAATAGAGAAAAGTGTAAGGTACTGCACGCAGGAAATAAAAATGTACATTATAAATATCATATGGGAGATATTGAAATTGGAGAAGGAATCTATGAAAAAGACCTAGGAGTTTTTGTTGACTCAGAAATGTCTTCATCTAGACAATGTGGGGAAGCTATAAAAAAGGCTAACAAGATGCTCGGATACATTGTGAAAAGTGTTGAATTTAAATCAAGGGAAGTAATGTTAAAACTGTACAATGCACTAGTAAGACCTCATCTTGAATATTGTGTTCAGTTCTGGTCACCTCGCTATAAAAAAGATATTGCTGCTCTAGAAAGAGTGCAAAGAAGAGCGACCAGAATTATTCCGGGCTTAAAAGGCATGTCATATGCAGACAGGCTAAAAGAATTGAATCTGTTCAGTCTTGAACAAAGAAGACTACGTGGCGACCTAATTCAAGCATTCAAAATTCTAAAAGGTATTGACAGTGTCGACCCAAGGGACTTTTTCAGCCTGAAAAAAGAAACAAGGATCAGGGGTCACAAATGGAGTTTAGAAAAAGGGGCATTCAGAACAGAAAATAGGAGACACTTTTTTACACAGAGAATTGTGAGGGTCTGGAATCAACTCCCCAGTAATGTTGTTGAAGCTGACACCCTGGGATCCTTCAAGAAGCTGCTTGATGAGATTTTGGGATCAATAAGCTACTAACAACCAAACGAGCAAGATGGGCCGAATGGCCTCCTTTCGTTTGTAAACGTTCTTATGTTCTTATGTTCTTATTGTGTGACCTGTGCAAGTCACTTAACCTCCTTGTGCTCAGTCTTTGGGGTGAGATGTTGTTGTAAGTGACTCTGCAGCTGATGCATGGTTCACACACTCAAGTCTCGTATCTTGTAAAGCACACCATTATGAAAGGCACTATATAAAGATTATTTAACTGGTTAGTTTTGTAATTTTATTATATTAGATGTATATAATATATAGCAATGCATGCCAGTAATGGCTTAAATGGGCATGTCTGCTAGGCCTGCTTATATTACATGGTAATAAAGCGTTACTGACTGACAACTTTCTATAGCAGCTGGTAGCAACCTCTTTACATGAGATAACTATTTTCCAGAACAAATGTTCAGCTTGTTACACTTAACATAAATATTGACATAATTTCATTCATATGATGACCTTGTACTATGAACTTTTAAATGATAAACTTCTACTCGCACATCATTTGTTTATTTAGCTGGTGCCTTTATCCAAGGCGACATACTGAGACTAGGCTGTGTGAACTATACATCAGCTGCAGAGTCACTTAGAACAATGGCTCACCCAAAAGACGTATCACAAGGAGGTTAAGTGACTTGCTCAGGGCCACACAATGAGTCAGTGAGTTAGCCAGGATTTGAAACAGAGAGCTCCTTGTTACAAGCTCTTTTCTTTAACTACTGGACCACACAGCCTCCATATAACAGACTTGAATCTATAACAATTTATATATAACAAATGATTATATACTTGCTAAGAATGATCAAGGCTCAGTTTACTTTGAAAAGTATTACAACACAATGATATTCCAAGAATAGCTGATTTATGACATGAACCTATTAGGTAAAGCTGGTGGGTGGGAGGCTATAGCAGTTATCAACTAATGAAAATATTTAACCGTTTTTATCCTGAAACCTCCAGTGGTTATACAGTATTGGCAGTCACAGCAATTTTATTCTAGTTGTAGTTAAGAACCACTGACTAACAAAAAATTAGGTTCAAGTACAAAAATAAAAATCCTGCGTTATTGTTCATTTCTGCGTTGGTGTCAGATTCGCAGCAATCTGTACCGATCCTTTTCTTGCCAACACAGAAAGATCAGGTCCCAGATCTGTGACGTCATCTGCATGTGCCACTAACAACACCTCTGGTTGTAACCAAGGCTTTAAGAGATTGATATGGTAAATGTGTTTCTCTGTCCGTCGCTCCGGCTGGCAGATCTCATAGTCCACCTTCCCAACCTGGCATGTAACCTCAAAGGGTCCTTGCCACTTAGACAAGAATTTTGACTCAGAACTGGGTAATAATAGAAGTACCTTATCCCCCGGCTGAAATGTGCGCAACCGGGCTCCTCGGTTATACTGTGTCTCCTGTCTGTGCTGTGCCTGCTGCAAATTGTCATGTGCCCATTTCCCCACAGACTCAAGACGTTTGCGCAGGTCCAACACATACCGGACGGTATTGGTCGAATTATCTTGCTGCTCCTCCCATATCTCTCTGACCAGATCGAGCACGCCCCGGGGTCTCCGCCCATAAAACAGCTTGGATGGTGAAAACCTCGTGGAAGCCTGGGGAACCTCTCTGATCGCAAAGAGAAGGGGGGGGGGGGATCAGCTGGTCCCAGTAACACACATCACTACGAATAAACCTGCGCAACATGTTCTTAAGGGTCTTATTAAAGCGTTCCACCAAACCGTCAGTCTGAGGATGAAACACAGAGGTCCTAATGGTCTTAATTCTCAAAAGCTTACATGTTCCGCTGATTAGCCGGGATAAAAAATTGGTGCCTTGATCGGTTAGTATCTCCTTGGGAATCCCCACCCGGGAGAAAACCTTCACAAGCTCGTTGGCAACAGACTTAGCGGACATAGATCGGAGGGGAATTGCCTCTGGATAACGCGTAGCGTAATCCAGAATGACAAGTAGGTGGGTGTATCCTGCCGCGCTCCTCTCTAATGGCCCAACTATGTCCATCCCAATACGCTCAAACGGAGCTTCCACTAGGGGCAAAGGCACCAGTGGGCCTCGTGGAACAGCTCTAGGGCTGGCCTTTTGACATTCTCCACAACGCTCAAGAAACCGCTTGACATCGCCATCCAGCCCCAGCCAGAAGAACTGTGACACAAGTCTTGCTTTGGTTTTATCCCTTCCCAAATGACCAGACAGGGGAATAGCATGAGCCAGCTGCAATAAATCCTCCTTAAAGGGCTGAGGAATGAACAACTGATGACGCACTTCACCGGTCTGGGGTAATTTATCAACACGGTACAGTAGGTCTCGATTAATTTCGAAGTGGGGGTACATGGCGGCTGGTCTGAGCTCGACCAACTGACCATTAACCACCGCTGCTTGGTCAAAGAGCCTGCCCAGCACGTCGTCACGCCCTTGCTCGAGTCGGAAGTCACGGGAGCAGGCTAAGAAATCAGCTCCCATGGCTTCCAACTCGGGGTCAGGTCGGTCCCGAGCAGAGGCAGCCGAGCCAGACCCCTGCGCTGGCTCCGCGACCTCCCCCCAGGACTCTTCACCAACCACCCCCACCTGAAACTTCTCCGACTCCCTCCATTGCCAGCCCTCGTTCTTAGCGATCCGGCGCTCCCGTTTAGTTTTACGGGGTTTAAATTTATGGCAAAACCATTCTGGATCGCGAAAGGGAAAAATCTCTCCAATTACTTCCTCTTTCTTAGCCAATAAAGAAGACGGGGCTGTCAGGGCAGCCAACCAATCTTTAAACTGCTCACAGTCCCGTCCCAGAAGTACTGGTACCGGCAATCGAGGACATAATCCTACCTGCACCTGCTGGCCAATAGACATACATACATTGATCTTGGGATAGGAGCGGACATCCCCATGAATACATTTAATATGTACCCGTCCCAATATTCGTTTATGCCCCGGTGAGATTAGGCTCTCCTGTACTAGAGACTAACCACACCCTGAGTCCAGGAGAGCCTGGGTTTTTGTACCATCCACTGTCACAGGAATAACAAAACCCTTGTGCTGAAGTGACTGAGGTAATTGAACGCGCCTACCTGGTCGGATGAGGTCACACTCCATCACGGGGCAGTCCCGGGCGAGGTGGCCCACCTCCCTGTACGTCCAACACCTCGGTGGGCTGGTTTCTCTCCCCGAAGTTTTGGCAAAAGGGGGAAACACTGGAGCCATAAAAGGGGCTCGCCGATAAGGCGTCCGTGCGAGACCCCGGTCCGACACTGCAGCAGCCTGTGGGTATCCCCACCCTGCCCCAGTTCCCGGGCCGGGAGCTCCCGCCGACACCCCCCGACCAAATCCTGGCCTACCCCTTCCCCCCAGTCCCTTCGCCCTTTCCGGGGCCAGTTGAGGGGACGATCCAGTAGCCGCACTCCTCCCGGGCAGTTTCACAGGCGTTGGCTCCGCTGCATGGTACTGCTTGGCAAGTTCGACCGCCCGGTCCAGCATGTCTGGCGCCTGCCGCTGGACCCACAGCTGAGGTCCAGAGGCTAGACACTCCAGGAAGTGCTCCACCATTCAACCAACCCATGGCGTAATCCTTCAGATGGTGGGCGATGGCTCATGGGTGCTCCCCTGCTGCAAACTGCTCCTCCCGGAATTTCTTCCGGTAGCCTTCCGGTGTGGCTCCCACACGATTTAGGATGGCTGCTAGGGGTAATCCAGCATGTGCTCCGGGGACAGCATCCTCGCAGCTGCTTGAGCCTCCCCGGTGAGTTGGGGCAACACATAGCTAGCCCACTGGGCTTGGGGCCACCCGACCGAGATTGCCATAGCCTCAAACTCCTCCAAGTAGGGTCCGGTCGATCCTCGGCCATCATTTTGGTGGGTCTCTGGATGGAGTGGTCTGGAGCTGCGGGTCTAGCCGCCCCCTGTACTGCCGCGGTGAGCGTCTGGCGCAGGAGGTCCATCATTGCGGCAAACTGAGTCGCATCCATCGCTAGTCTGCTCCTTCTATAGTTGCACTGCTTGGGGCAGTGCCAGTGAATCCCACTTCTAACACCACGTGTGGAAGGGGTGTGGGTAATTCACTGACCAGGAGACAGACAGGTGAATTTGGCAACACCGCACAGGTGCCCAGTTTTATTTCAGGGTGCTGTTTTTCTTTAGTCCCGCAGATGGCGCTGTGGGTCCGTGGTCTGATTTACCAGCGATGGTAAACAGAACCACGGGCATCCCAAGCAATGGTACACAATACTGGCACCCTTGCAGGTGCTTAAAGAAATAATAATGAAAACAGAAGGCGAAAAGAACAAGGGAAAATAAAACAGTAATAAAACTACAAATAATAGGTGCTGCACTCGGCAGCGTTATCCCGGTCGCCGCTACCCGCACGACCCGGATCACTGTCCTACTCTGTTGGCTAACTAGCCTGCTCTTTTACAATACGCCTGAGGAAACAGCAGAGCATTTTTTTATAAGCCTAGCAATCTGCCAAGACTCACCTCTCAGCCATTCAGAGAGGGGGAAAGTCCACACACCTACCTTCCCACCTCCCCGTGTCACTGCCATGACTCACAGGCGGTTGTTGGAAGACTGCCGCCCTCTTCCTGCAGTACTACGAACACGCCAGCAGAGTCAGCAAAGATCTCTCCCTGCTACACCATCGTTAACATTAATTACATCCAAAATATATGTCTTCTGTTATGCAACTGTCAGCTTAGACTTGCACAGTATGTACTGTGTGTTATACTTGAATATGTATATTATTTATACATAAACAGGCCTCAAGTTGTGCATGGACATTTTGATTTCATCCTTTCATGCTACCATAATCTTTGAGGAACTGAATCAAAGTTAAATGTAGCAGTCACCTTGTGTGGCAAGCCTTTGTGATGCCTTTTAACTGGTCAAGAAAATGATCTTCGGTTAGCACAAAATAATGTTTATTCATATTTAAACCACACTTTAAATGATTTTAATAAACAAACACTAAGCCTCCGGGGAGTGCATAAAAAAAAAAAAAAAAAAAAACACTGGTTAATTATTTAGTTGTTAAAACTCTGAAAGATGATATTATAATGGCCCCAAGATGCTGCCTGAAGGAAAGCAACATTTATAGCTTTGAGTACTGGACCACTAGTGGAAATCAATAGTCAATCAATCAGTAGTATGGAAGTACATTTAAGTTCTATGAATTTACTTGCATACTCATTCAGGTTTGCAACAGTGAGCTGTAGATTGAAAGCTGATTAGTTTGATCTATAGACACTAATGCCAGGACTGACTCCCCATTGTTAAGAACCTGGGGCTCTATTTGGACTAAACAGAATTAGATTCAAATCCCACACAGCACAGTTTCTGCAAATTCATTCCGCTACCTCCTTATAACATGTTTTTGGTATCACTGCTAGTAAATGTAAATGTAGTAATTAAATGAGGCCAAACAGAAGCTGTGAAGAGTCTGTTCCTGAAAATAACACATGTGGGGTTTTACAACCTGGTGTACTGCATGTTTTGAAAGCCATTGATAGATAAAACTTTCCAAAAATGTTTTGAACACAGGTTGACCGACAAGCTAAAGTTTGTGTGTGATTACAATCTTTAAAAATAGCAGAAACTTTAGTGCATTTGCAGTCATGAGGAAGCTCTCCAGCCACCAAAGAGTAGTTATAAATAGGAAGCAGCGTGCAGTTCTCCCATCTTCCTACTCGCTAACTAAGCTTAGATCCTTATTATTGTTAATAAAGCAAAACTATCTGTGACATTTTGTATTCTCAGAAGTGTTTATTGTTTATTTCGGAAAGACAATTTGATGCCAATTTGTAACCATAAGGAAGTCACGATTTAAACCCAGCAACAGCCTTTACATAGAAATGTATTAACCTTAACCAATTAAGAACATATTTATTGGAACCGGGCAAGATGTTGTCATGAATTTCTATACAAGGTCAGCCATTGCTAGACCTTGTCTTATTCTCTTCACCATATTGATTAACACCTTAGCTTTAGTTTACACTTGAGCACCAACTTTTTGAGCATAGCCTGTTTTAGGTCAGTTTTTGTCAATTACAATTTTAGTATAGCAGCTTGTAGAATATCAGTCTACTTACAAAGCTTACCTGAAGTGTTTCCAGTACATTGGTCTTCTTTAATAATATTGTATGTGTGCTTTTGTAAATGTCTGAAAACAGTCAGGACAGCAGGCACAGATACAATCTTTGCAGATCCTGATTTATGTCATTTTTTTTTTTTTTTTTTTAAATAACAGACAAGAGATTAGATGTGGTCAGGTACAACCTATTGTTTTAACATTTAACAAAAACTTTAAAGCATAAAACTCAAGCAAAACGTCAAGGCACTTGTGACTTTCACTTTATCTTGCCAAAACGCAATTAATTTTTATGGATGTACATTTTTATTTGTTTTCTATCCCCTGTTACACATATTTTCCTAAGGGCAGCATGAAATGCTTTCAATGAATTCATTCATATGACATAGGGGAACCACATTTTATTTTAAAACCTATTAAAGTAGCACTAATTGAAAGGGTAGTCATATATGACAGATGCAAATTTGCCAAGAGTGCCCTCAACTGCTAAAGGTCCTTGAAAACATTTAAAAGCACATTACATGTACGAGCCAGTCAGCAGACAAAAACAAAACAAAAAAAAGCAGCCAGCTCAGGAAGTGCGGTCACCTTTCAGCTTAATGTCAATTCAGTAAGCCGGCATGGTTCATTCAAACGTGTATGAAGCTGACCACCACACACGTTTAAGAAAACACTACGCAACCTGATTATTTTCACAACAGTCGGATTTGAGTGGTGTTTGGCTAATGTGATTCATTATCTATATAACATATCAAATCCATCGTCCGTGCTGTCAGTCACAGCAGGCAGTGCACTCAGGAATGTATCAATTATTAAATGTCATTAAATTAGAATCCCCAGATCGATTTCTAGTCTCCAGCACGCTCCTTGTCTTACACAGCTGCCAGTTTAATAGTGTTTCCCCTGTTTGTTGGTGCAAGTGTCAGATATCTCAGTTAAGACAGTTAAAACACTGCGCAAATGTTAACAAAGTTTACTCACCCTTTGACCTTCCTTGCCTGGTGGACCTGGCTGACCTTCTGGCCCTAGTGGACCCTACAAATATAAATATTAGTAAACATAACATATCAGATTCATTGGTCGGTATGGCATTCTTTAAGCCTGTAGCTTGTGTCTTTGTTTGTGAGTCACAGAGGCAGATGTTTGGGCCAAAGGTTAATTCCAAACTTGGATCTTGTGACTCAGACAACAACTCATGAGTCACAGGCTTCTGAGGAGATATACTTTAACTTAATACATCTAGAAGCCAATATAATTACCTTTTCTCCCACTGGACCAGGTAAACCCTATTAAAGAAAAAACAGATTTGAAAAAAAAAAAAAACTTCAAATATAACTAGAACAAAATATCACTTTTAGCTTAAGATGTTCTGTAACGTACAATAATCGTGTACATGCTGCTTAGAAAGAAATTCAAGAATCAGGAATGGGCTATAGACATACAGCATTAATGGATAGGTACAGTGAGTGAATTGCAATTGGTGAGAATTAAGTTCAATCTTTAAGTCATTTTTCAAACACTGTAACTGAATTTTGATTCAGATTTAGATGAATACTTACTTGTTCTCCCTTCAGTCCTGCAGATTGACCCTAAAAGAAAATAAAGGTTGCATGCTACAGTCTCAATGCTTGGTGAGTTTTTTGTAGGTCAATTTTTAATAATAACTCTATAGAGATATTTTGACTAGATTCAAATTAAATGTGATGTTAGTAAATATATCCCAGGAAGATATATATATATATATATATATATATATATATATATATATACAGATGAACACGCTTTATATCGTGATTGCCGTGCAGGCGTAATTCATGATATAAAGCGGGTCATGATATAAACCGAGTTTCATGTTTGCCTATGACAGTATATTACGAGTGCGAGAAAATAGAAAGAAAACTAACAGTGAATGCAAGAGTAGTGTTTTAATACTGTGCAATGCATTTTATCATTCTTTACATTTAAGCAAGTGCATATAGTTTTCTACAGGACAAATACATTTTGTATCATTAACTGGAACGAAACAATTTGTGTCATTATCTAAAAAAGGCATGACTTGTCGACTGATGAAAACTATCAGTTAGGCGTTGCACTTGGCATTTTTTTTGTGTGCATTTGTATGAGGCTGTTAAACTACAATATGGTGATGTTGGTGTTTTGTAACTGAACTGTATCCCATTAAGACCACCCATGCAGCATTTGACAGGCTGCACAAAATGTGATGATAACCAGGTTTGTGAGATGATATTAATAATTTCTCAAAGAACCTATGGTGCATGGTGAGTGGTTTTTAAAAAAACGTGATAATAAACAGGGTATGATATTAAGCGTGGTTCATCTGTGTGTGTGTGTGTGTGTGTATATATATATATATATATATATATATATATATATATATATATATATATATATATATTGTGACAAAGTTGGTCCTTCTTTATGGACTTTGTTCACAAGTATGAGCGGGGACAACACAGTAGACACAACGAGTGTAAGTTTTATTTTAAACAGGATGTTACCTGCATGTTTATTTTCCAGGGAAGTCCAATAATCAGAGTCGTAAAGTTAAACCAGAGTTCACAAAGAATCAGGTAGTCATCCAAAATAGGGTCAAAACAGCCAACAGGTTTATCCAAACAGTCCAGGGTCATACACAATAATGCAATCCAGAAATCAAAAGAAACACAACCAAACCTCTCACACCACAGAACCAAACTCCTTCTACTCCCCTCTCATTGTGGTGCTGTCAGTTTGCTCCGTTTATAGGGCTGGTCATTACCCCTTGATCACCTGCAGGTGTGCTGACATACCTTAATTACCTGGTAAAAATCCTGGGTAGTGTAGTTTGTGGTGGGCGACCATTTTGTGAAGTGTAGTCCTATTGGGACCTCCATTTTGTGTAAGGACAAAGTCCTAACAAAATCTCTGCCCTCACATATCTCCCATTCAGGACCATGCCCTGAGGTTTATCACAATATATATATATATATATATATATATATATATATATATATATATATATATATATATATATATATATATATATGTGTGTGTGTGTGTGTGTGTGTGTGTGTGTGTGTGTGCGCGTGTGCGTTTGTCTTTTGTACTTCAATTGATCTAAAATAATAATTCTTAACGGTTAAACATTCAAATAAAAATATGAATCCATTAAAACAATTATTAATGTAATCCTTTCAAAGGCTAAAAAAAAGTTCCTTTGTGTATTCCTGTTGCCTGGTAACGAATCCAGCAATCATAAATAGAAAGAAAAGAATTAAATTAAGAAGACATCTGACTTGAAAACAATTCAAGAGAACTTGCTTTCTGGAGACATGTCTAAGGTTAAATTTCTGACATGTCAATAGAGGTTAGAGGTCACATTAGTTAATAAACTCAGGACTGCACAAAGACGTTTGCATTTGGTAGTGATTGGGCAGTGTTAAATACTTTACTTGTTCAACTACTTTAGCAAAATATTTTCATGTTTCAGACAGCACTCAATTAGAGTGTAAGGTTTCAAAACCTGCTGACTTTTCTGGGAAATGGATACAAATATCCACAAACTATTTGTAACATTTACCCAGTATTTCAATGACGTCCAGCAGATAAGATAAAAAAAAAAAAAAAAAAAAAAAAAAGATTTATAAGGTTTTGTGTATTGAGCAACATAGGAGGCTGAACTGTTTATCCAGAAAATCAGTGGTGTTAGATTTGCTATTTAATTTTGCCACAGAATTAGTTTTGTCTTGTTTACAATATATGTTGCCAGCTGCAGCAGAACTCAATGCTTGAGAACACAATGGGGCTCGGGCACAGAAATGCCGCGCATGCACATCCAGCGATCTTCTAAAAACGGCATCTGCACAAGCATGGAATAATGTGGGGATACAGAATTCTAATATTACAGAAATCTGCGTAACAGCTGTCAGAGCAATTTGATTTTAAGATACATGCCTCGGTTCGAATGTCAGTGAGCAAACATTTTCCGGTCAAATCTGCATATGTAAAAGAAAAAGAAAAAACCCCACACAACTGTTTTGGGGCCCCCCTTGAGTTTAGGCCCTAGGCACATGCCTAGTTTGCCTATGTGTTAATCCGGCCCTGTATGTGCTACTGCTACCACAAGCTAAACAACAGTATGGTATATTAATTTGTGATAAGACAAGACCATATCAAAGCCTTTCAATTTTCTTTAACAAAGTGCATGTTCCTCCCATACATATGCTGCTATCTCCATGACATGATAAAAAATAAATAAAATCATGTAATATATGTCATACTTTTTATATTTGTATGATTGCTTAACGTCTTACGGAATGTTAAAGCTTATTACATAGCCTGTGGCCACCTGTCCTACACTGAGGGGCAATTTAGGGTTGTAAATTGAAAACTGACATGTGCTTGTATCCCTTTAACTCAGGACTGTGTCCTGTTTTGCCTTTTCCCTCAAGCTTCTTTTAACAAGACTTTTAAAAATGGTATTCCAGTTATCTGTTTCGTAAGCAGCTACTGGGTACTTGCAACTGATTTAACCCCTAGCTTCTGTATAAACACTTGGTGCCATCTGGGTGAGTATTTTGTAACTACCGAAAGGGACTGGTCGAAAGGAACGTAGAGGCGGATAGTCATTTTCCTGGGAACCAGAAGCAGGGGATCGAATGTCAGGAGACTAAGCTGTCATACTGTACAAGCAGGCTTGCCTCTCTACCTTTCACCTGTTCTTCCTTTGAGAGGTTACAGGCACGGGCTGTTAGTGCAGCAGTCTAGCATATCAGTTCACCAAAGTCTACAGCTCTGGCGAAAGGTTTTGCCGTACATTCAATATTAGGATTGAAACATAATTTAAAAACCAAAATAAAACTATATGAACATAATTTAGATCATGTAATCAAAGAAACTATAAAATGATATCGCAAAAGTCTAGAAACCATAATAGTACAGTATTTCATGTCAAATTTTTCAAGTTGTGTCAGTTTTTCGTTAAGTATATGGAAAACTACAAAGTGTAATTCAATATGCAAACATTAAACATTATATCATTTGCCTTTTGCCATCTACATATATTGTGCTATCAGTTTATTTTTAGTATTAGATCAGACCTGAACTAAACCAGCTTCAGTGTTAATAAGAAAGCCTTTGCACTACAAGCAGGAGTAAGGATCTGAAAATAATCAAAACAATATCTAATGTTAATATATTATAATAAACATACAAGTTATGTGCATAGAAAACCTATGTATTAGTATAGCGTATGTATTCTGTACCATATAAAAAGCCCATGATTATTATTTAAATTATGCTATTAATATAAAAATGAATGTTTAAAAAAATAACTGTTGAATGCACTTACAGATAGACCTGGTGGACCTGGAAGACCTGTATCCCCCTATAAAAAATAAATAAATAAAAAACCAATGAATCACCTGAGACTTTGTTGTATATCATTGATCAATAAATTTGCTGTAAAAGCACAATGTGTGAAATATATTGAAAGACACAGTCAATAAGTCCTGCAATTTAATTTCAAAAAGGTAAATTAGCACTGTGTATAGAGATTTTACTGGAGAGAGAGCAGACATAAAATATCTACAAAATAGCCTTGCAAGGATTCTTAAATCTGCAGAAAATCAATGAACATGTTTTAAAAACTCACACAAAATGTAGCTCTCCTTACTAGCCCTAAAACAAGTTTACTGTGGTGTGTGCCGACAGTAATTTTGAAACTGTATCATGCTTTTTCCATACTTCTACTAACCTCATATTCAAAAATACAACAAATAGTTATAACCATAAACTACATACTGTTCTTCTTTTGGAAGAAACACCCTAGCACTTCCTGTTCCATACTAAAAAGCTGAATTTGAACAAACAGCAAGTACGTTATTTCTTTTAACAACGTGTTAAATGTTGCTGATTATTTCCAGTGTAACACAGTCCTAATTTCAATGCAGCTGCTACCCCAAAATCAGAAAGATTGGCTATGGCCTACATACATGCAATTCGAGTGAACTCTGCAATGTACACATGCCAGAAACACAATGTATGACATCTATGTTCATTCCGAATTCGTTTTGTGTTCATATTTGGAAAACACAATCTCAGGTCAAAATGACTGGGAAAAATGAATTCAGCAATGGGTCCCTTTAACCATCCCTTGAAATGTTTTCAGGACCTTTGAATCTGATATTAAGCAACACAATTTCTGGTGTATCGCCTTAGGCTGAATGTTTCAGGGAAACATTCCTGCTGTGAAAAGAACAACCCTCGACTTTCCTCACGGCAATCATTGTCAAGGAAATTATCACTCAGGGATGGGTTTCTTAACCCTCTGAGGCCCAAACAGAAAAATGCTGCAATGTGTAACAAATATTTACTAAAAGTGAACTTTTTTTCTAAATCATGTGGTCATTACTACATCATGATATGGGCCCCCTAAACCACTTTAAAAAATAAGTAAACTGGAAGGGAGGTTTTAAATAATTCAAAATATGGAAATCACTAGTAGAAGTTCAGCCTTTACATTTACGTATCTTTCAGTCACGCAGAGCAAAACACATTGGCTTGTAACATTAATTTAACATACCAAGCATGGGCACTTTTAACATCAAACAGGTTTCAAAATGAAATGTTAAATCATATCAAGACCTATCTGTTTGCAACCATATTTCAAATACTGAAAATGTACTGGATTTGAAACAATAGATGATGAAGCATTTATTTTTCACTAATTAAACATCTTAGGTTTGGCATAGTTATTTTAAATTTGTTCTACATTTCCTTTTTGTAGAATACAATTTCTTTCAATAAACTAGGTAAGTTACTAAGCTACAGACTATGCCACTGGAGATTTAAATATAAGCCACATGTGAATGACCTTCATTGAAAAATTGTGCTATTTAAGTGCGTCTTGACAAATATATGAATTATGCAGTCTCTTATGTTACAAATTTTGCAATGTATGATAAACATATACATCACATGGAAATAGCAGAACCGAGAACTGTATTTTTAAAATATGTTTTAAATAAAATAATCATAACATTTTGCTCTGATAAACTTGACCTTCAACAACTATGAAGGTTCGTGGACACTTACGCTATAGTATATATTTATTTATTTATTTTACAGAACTTATACTATATACTGGTATTACGGTAAGCTAATTAAGAAGACCTCGTACATAGTTTATTTCTTTTAGTTTCTTTAGGTTTTTAGATTTATGAGGTGATGACTTTTGAAAAAAATTCTAAATATAGATCGGTAATTAATAGCACTGTAAAAGTACTTCCGAAGAGATCTGACATACTTACTTTTTCACCCTTGGGGCCACTAAGACCAGGGGAGCCAGGATCACCTTTTAAACCCTGTTAAAAACATTCAAACATAGAACATTTAAATAAAAGAAGAATCACAAATTATTTAATAAACTGTTGCCGTGTTGTGCATCCAGCAATGCTGTTGTTGTCATCATCCATCATGTTTTACACTTATTTCTCAAGTCATAACAACTAAGAATTGCAACATAAACCTGTTGGGAGGAGGCATATTAATATCCTTTTTCAAAACAGTAAACATATTATATGCCGAAACAGTTGTGGTATTCATTTCAGGGAGATGTCTGATTCAATCTCTGCTGTTACAGTACTTCAAGTACAGAATTTCACACGCTCTGGTCTGTAAGGGGGTGTGGAGCTTGATTCCCTGCCACTTTGTGGCCAATATTGGAAAGGATGGTCTTTGCACTATAGGGTGGGAAAGTTACTGCTGAATAAATACTGTGAATAAAATGCTAGGAGTAATTACTCTTGGACAAGCGCTTAAATTAACAACAAGCTGTGTTTGAATTTACTGCAACCCATGTCAGCATCCTACCACAGGGAAGAGTCACGCATCAGATTAATCTTGTAAAGACAAATTCATATAGTGATGTAATATGAATAAGTGTAGGATTATATGAGTAGATTTGTAATTCATATAAATTAAACATTAATTATTTCATATATAAATATATTTTAAATACAAACATTTATAAAGAGCTACTTTGTAGCAAGGCTGTCTTACAGTTAAACTCTTAAAAAATAAAACAAATGTACAATGGAGCAGGTGCATATATATCACAGCAGGTGCAATTCTAATAATAACTAATTTAAGGTACTTCAGTTGTAGCCTTTGCGGGCTTTAAGAGGAGTTGCAATGGCTATATCCTCGTCACTGATCAGTCCCCCTATCTAAACCCTGAGATGTGCCCCATTTCTTTTTACTGCATTTCATTGCTTACCCCTCCGGTCAAGTGGAAACAGACGTGCATTTTGCAGTGTTACAAGTTTATCTGATTTGGTAGCATTTCAGTTGCTTGTCACAATACGCTACACATGTCTGCAGTCTCAATCTGTCATGACCCACATGCGACCTAAGTTGCGATGATGGTTCTCTACAAACGTTGCCATTCCAGGAATAATATACTGCGATTGGTATTTTTGCCTAAACATTTGCTGCAGTTTTATGCTCTGCTGATAGTGTCCTGCATGCAATTTCAATGCTCTCCCAGAAAGACGCAAAATTTAGCAGCAGTATTGTGGAACTATTTTATTACATTATTACTTCCATTTGGAACAGCTCATCCAGGGAAGTGCTTTCCTTGGTGAACCATTTTAAATGACTACTGCAGAATCACCACTGACATTGATCTGACATCCTTTCCTGAATAATTTTATATGCAATTTAATAAATATAAAATGCATATGTATGCTCATCTGAGACAGGCTAATTGCATTTTTATGTATCAATCATTGAAAGGTCCTGCAAAGACATATTGCAAGCTACAGCACTGCTCAAGCTTCAGCAATTAATATAAAATATGATGGCATTTCTTACGGAAATTGTTTGTTTTCAGTGTCCCCTGTGCATTTAACAAATTTACTGCCCTCTATTATATTGCTTTCTCTGCAGCAAGTCAATATTTATGGCATAATGAATAACCCATGTAGACAACCTCTGACAGCTTATTTCTAAGATCACCTGCATGGACCCTTGCTACCCTAACTCACCAATCTGGGACATAAACACTGACCCAACATATACTGTAGTTATGCTATGGAAAAAAGGATTTTCATTTTTTTTTTTTACAGTTACAATTTATATTATTATTCTCTCTCTCTCTCTCTCTCTCTCTCTCTCTCTCTCTCTCTCTCTCTATATATATATATATATATATATATATAAATATATATATATATATATATATATATATATATATATATATATATATATATACACACACACACACACACACACACACACACACACACACACACACACACACACACACACACACACACACTGAACAAAAATATAAACGCAACATATAAAGAGTTGGTCCCATGTTTCATGAGCTGAAATAAAAGATCCCAGAAATTTTCCATACGCATAAAAAGCTAATTTCTCTCAAATTTTGTGCACAAATTTGTTTACATCCCTGTTAGTGAGCATTTCTCCTTTGCCAAGATAATCAATCCACCTGACAGGTGTAGCATATCAAGAAGCTGATTAAACAGCATGATCATTACACAGGTGCACCTTGTGCTGGGGACAATAAAAGGCCACTCTAAAATGTGCAGTTTTGTCACACAACACAATGCCACAGATGTCTCAAGTTTTGAGGGAGCGTGCAATTGTCCACCAGAGCTATTGCCAGAGAATTGAATGTTCATTTCTCTACCATAAGCTGCCTCCAACGTCGTTTAAGAGAATTTGGCAGTACGTCCAACCGGCCTCACAACCGCAGACCACGTGTAACCACGCCAGCCCAGGACCTCCACATCCGGCTTCTTCACCTGCGGGATCGTCTAAGACCAGCCACCGGGACAGCTGATGAAACTGTGGGTTTCCACAACTGAAGAATTTCTGCACAAACTGTGCTTGTAGTCCTCACCAGGCTCTTGACCTGACTGCAGTTCAGCATCGTAACCAACTTCAGTGGGCAAATGCTCACCTTTGATGGCCACTGGCAATCTAGAGAAGTGTGCTCTTCACAGATGAATCCCGGTTTCAACTGTACCGGGCAGACGGCAGACAGCATGTATGGCGTCATGTGGGCGAGCAGTTTGCTAATGTCAACGTTGTGAACAGAGTGCCCCATGGTGGCGGTGGGGTTATGGTATGGGCAGGCAGAAGCTACGGATAACAAACACAACTGCATTTTATCAATGGCAATTTGAATGCACAGAGCTACTGTGACGAGATCCTGAGGCCCATTGTCGTGCCATTCATCCACCGCCATCACCTCATGTTTCAGCATGATAATGCACGGCTCCATGTCGCAAGGATCTGTACACAATTCCTGGAAGCTGAAAATGTCCCAGTTTTTCCATGGCCTGCATACTCATCAGACATGTCACCCATTGAGCATGTTTGGGGTGTTCTGGATCGACGTGTACGACAGCATATTCCAGTTCCCGCCAATATCCAGCAACTTCGCACAGCCAATGAAGAGGAGTGGACAACATTCTACAGGCCACAATCAACAGCCTGATCAACTATACATATCTGTATTACCAGTCATGTGAAATCCATAGATTAGGGAGTAATGAATTTATTTAAATTGACTGATTTCCTTATATGAAGTGTAACTCAGTAAAATCTTTGAAATTGTTGCATGTTGCGTTTATATTTTTGTTCAGTGTATATTGTAATGTGCTTTGTGATGGTGGTCCACAGTATACTATTTTTAATTTTTATTTATTTATTTATTTTTATAGAGGTGGACATTATGCAAGTAGTGCAAATTATACAAAAAAAAAAAAAAAAAAAAAAAAAAAAAAAAATTTAACCCAAGGTAGCTCAATCTATTACATTAAAAGAATTATTGCATACATTCAAGCAACCACAAAAAGACATCTTAGAACATAAAAACTATAAGAATTTTTTTTTTTCCAAATGTCCCTGATCTCCTCTAGGAAGTCTCTGCTTCGCACTGCCATATTGGGAACTCAATTGCTGAGAGCTTCTCTATAAGCAACCCCATCTTGAACACTCATATGTGCAGCAGTGACTGGTTTCTGATTATATCCCAAGGTTGCCCTGCATGCACAGTCATTGTCTGGTGACGATGTTCCACTGTTAACTTCTGTTCAGATTTCAGCAAGAATGGGAGTTCTGATTTTCTGAGATAGAGGTTCAGCACACCAGGGCACAAGTGTTCTCAGCCACTGGTATAGCAAGACTGATTGACTTCTAATTATAAACATCCTGTGTATCTGACAGAAAACTTTGCTGAAATACTGTATCAGCATTCATAGCTAAAAACCTGCTCCACTTGGAATCAATCTGCCCAGTAGCTACTTTCTTATGTCACCCTTTTAGAAAACTGCTACAAAAAGTTAATTCCTAACACTTTTTATATAAATCATTTAATTAAAACATTTCAAGGTCACATGTTTTATTTTCTAGATCAACACTGGTGAAATACACATGAGATATGCTGAACCTTATCCTTCAAAGATCTGTGGAACAAGATCTCACCAAGTAACAGAGATGTCTTCAAGGGCGGTATAAAAATGCTTTAGGGGTTACGGAAGGAAATGCATTTGTCATTTTCCATGCTGTCAGTGAAATGGAGGATTAGAATGTACCTGTATAGATGTTATGAGCACAAGGTTCCTAAGCAAACCTCAAGCAATAGTATTGCAGGAAGATACTGTACAGCTTGTCATCATAATTACTTCCAATACAACAAAAGCAGAATAATCTCTTTGGACGGCTATATTTAATTTATAATAAATATATTATAAATGTGTCAGTGCAAAATCTACCGTTAGCTTACTTCTTTTCCTGGTTTGCCTGCGGGACCATATTCTCCTTTCTCTCCATTTTCACCCTGAAGAAGAAAACAAAACATAAAAACGATCACTGTTTCATACATCGTTCTTACTGTACATTAATAACTTGCAGTTACACCCTTTTTTTGCCTTTCTGACATTTACTGGATAAGAATAATGCATTTGTCAATCATAATCCAGAACTAGCAACATAATATGTTTGTAAAATAAATGAATAAGCTTGATGGCTCATAGATACAGCACAGGCATTATTTTTCTCTTCTATGCCGCCAATCAATCAAAAAACATTTTTTTTTTTTTTAAGAGTGGCTTGTCTTCAGCCTGAGTGAATGCTTTTCAATGGACTCTGTACAACTTCAGACTCCCAGTCAGATTGTCACTGTAATGAAACATACTGAGCTACTTCTGCAATTGTGATTTCACCATTTATTATAACAAATAACATACACCAAAACGGTACATTTAAGGCTATAATTCTCTCTCAGGTTTCTCATGATTTATATGTCACCAAATACCCTTGATAGATTTACAGCCTTATTATGCAGTTGGTACAAAATTTCTTCTTCTTCTTCTTCTTCTTCTTCTTCTTCTTCTTGTTCTTCTTCCTCTTCTTCTTCTTCTTTTTGCCCAACGCAATGTTATCGTACGATCACTCTGTGGCTTGGACATGCCTGAGTCAACTAGCTGTTGACCTGAAGGAGGATGATCAATTTGCAATACATTAAACAGCATTATAAAACAGATTGTTAGAATGCTGCATGCTGATTGGTCCATCAGTGTTTCAAGCCGTTACAATATCCAGCACAATGTCACGATTAGGAACTAGTTAGGAACAAAGGCAAATCACTGCACCTGTGCTAACCACGTATCACTGCATCACCAAAATCAAAGAAAATACCTGCTGTCATGGAAGATACTGAAGACATCAAGGTGTCTTTTCATATATTCCAGTTTATATCAATTTTCACTACGAATCAGTTTGCTGTTTTAAACAAGACACTGTTTTGGTATTTTATTTGTAAAGCAGTCATTTTCTGTAACTTCAGTAGGATCCAGTTGTCAGATATTCAGTTTTATTTTCCTCCTTTTAGTTGGTATCAGCTGTCGTTTTGTTAAACTGACTCTTGATTATTTTTTAATTTTATTAAAAAAATTTATTTTAATTTTATTTTTTATTTATTTGTGGACATTTTTTATATATTTTGACAGTATTTACATTATTACATGCATGTCTTATCCATCCGACTCGCCTTTTTTCCCTGCCTCTCTTCTGCTTTACCACCGTGCACTCACTCTCTTTACAGGTACAAAAATGTAACAATGACGTGATAGAAAAAAAAAACTCTACAACCCGGTTTCTCAGAGACGTCAGGTTCAGTGGCCAAGAGTTGCGTCGCACAGTGAAGAACTTATCTGAAGCAGCAGAAAGGAGCAGCAACTGGCTGTGGTTGAGACGGAAAGATTCTGGGTGAGGATCCCAAGCACAATAGAAAGAAATCAACGCTGATGTACAGGTAAGTAAGCTGGGCTGAGCTGAGTGGGGGATGGAGGGGGGGTGATGCCCTCTTGAGGTGTCGTGGGCTAGTCAACGAAACACAGAGGATGGAAGGTGCCCAATTGAAGACCCCAGAGATGTACCCTACTTAGCTCAATCCAAACAGTTATCATGCTGATGTGCTGGGGAGACCGCACTGGGCTGATCCCTGGAGCCAGCATCACAGCCATTGTGTGTGCTGATGCGCTGGGGAGACAAAATCAGCTGATCCCTGGAGCCAGCATTACACTTCAGCAATCAACATCAGACAGAAGGATATCTACATCATCAGATGAAAAACAACACAAATGGATGGAGATGCAGATGGATCACATTAGTTTACTGCAAAGCTGCGTCTTAGTTGGTGCTTATCTTGGCGAGAGCCAAATTCAAATTAGCATGAAGTTCAACATCTACTCTCATGTAGTGGGAATCAGCACCACAAAACAAACACATTTGGCTGTTAATGATTAAATTACTGGCTTTCTGAAAATATATATAATTTGACTTTAAACTAATTACTTAATAATTAATAATCTTCATCCCAACAAAGCAACTTAAACTCTTGTACTGTTTGTTATATGCTAAAGCCAATGGGAGTGAATTAGCTAGCAACAATGTTAGCTAGGATATGCAGGAGGCAGGCACCTCACAGATAAAAAACTGAATTATGTTTTTTTAATAGTTATTTAAAATCATAAAAATTAACTGAAACACATCTTGCAAGGTTTTTATAATTATTTAAAGTCTTTATTTAAAAAAAAAATGCATTTACTGAAACAAACTTTTTCTGTTGTGGAAGGTTATACCTCAAAATGTTAATAAATCTTTAGAAACTATAGATTTCTCCTTTCTTTTTTGTAAAATGTTTATAAATTTGCTTTATAAAAGCAATAAGGCACTTGAGGGCATGGATTGTGCTGGATACTGTGCAAGCACTGGGCTGAGCCTCGTGTATAACAACGCAAGAAGTAACAATATCCAGCACAACCCATGCCCTCTCATGCCTTATTAATTAATTCTGCAGCACAGAACACTGCAGTCGTTTTGCCTTGAGAATTCATCAAGTTCATTGCATAGGGGCTTAATAACTCAAGATCCAACGAATGGGCAGGCAAAGGTAAACAGCATTTCCATTTGTTAGCTGTGAATCATTACTTTCCTGACAGAGGTGGGTGTATTAAGATAATAATGCCCCCACCCATCAATCCAGAAGGTTGAAGGACTGTCTGACAACCCATAATCATATTTGACATGCTTTTCCCAATCCAATTAAAGCCCCATGAGATAAATTTGACATCTGGGAAAGAAAGACTCAACCTAATGTTTTTTTCATTAGAAATCTGGCCCTTCTCAGTCTTCACGAAGCTCCCAAGCAATGGTAACTTGATGAGCGAAACCATTACAGTAACAACCAACAGCCCACTTATGGTAATACAGTAATCCATCACATATCTGCCCTAACCATTTATCTGCCATGATCAATCTCTTCAGCAACGTTAGTTTATTATTCAACAGAGAAGATTAGGTCAGAGATTGTCGATCCTACCAAAGTTTTCATACAATGTGCTGTATGTGGTCCATGTGCAACCATTACTGGTAGTGTCATGTGAGCTGTTCAGTATGTTGATATGTAAATAAATCCTGTTCGCCTGAGGGGCGTATCAGCTTCAACCTCCATCTCAATCTGCCTATCACTCAGCAGCAAATGCACGCACCCACACGTCAAACGGCTACTCTGTCACAAGCATTATATCCTGTATCTTTCTAAACAAGGGATATAAGCTGTGTATAATGGTAAAGAGAACAAATTTATCCACCTTTTTACATATCCGCCCTTACTTTGGTCCCACCGCAGTCTGATATGCGACAGATTATTGTACTGAAATCACTGGACAACATACATCCAAAATGGAACAATTTGGCTAAGTGCAAGGTAAAGTAGATAAAGATTTCTGAACCTAAAGACTTGACTTCATTAAGACTGTGTGGAGAGACCTGGAGACAGTAAATCTCTCAATAAAGTGCGGTTAATCTCTTCTCTTAGAGCTACACAAAAACAATGCAGGGATCACCAGTCTTATTAAAGGATAATGTGCCCCATAACGTTGAACAAAAAAGATAATCACAAAGTCAATGTCACAAATAATCTACAATTGCTTTTATTACTCTGCCACTCATTTCTCTACAGAGTGTACTTATGGGATCCCTGTGCCCAGACAAATACACAGCAATGTAATAAGAAAGAATAGCAATGTGACACGTGAAGAGTAATCTAGAAGTAAAAACTGAAGAACTTTTCAATAATTCATCCAACTTTACACACTCAGTGATTGAATTGAAGGCTTAGGAAGTTGAGAGGCACAGTATGGTACTATATTTGCAGTCAAGGTATGGCTTGGTCATATATAAAGCTAACAGTTTACCTCTTTCCAGGCACATCATACCATGACCCATTGTCATGTAAATTCTAGAAGCAAGCCAGCTCCCCAATTTTGGTTACATTCCCATGCCAAGATGAACAACCTTTCTGATGCAACACATATCTATATCTGTCATAATATCAGCCTAAGAGTATCACATGCTATTATTACACCATTGCTGCTGTACTGTTGTTTAAAACATTTGATAATTAATTATAAATAATAATTGTAATTGTTAGCAATGAGTGATTCCTGTATTGCCCAATTTACGCCTGGAGGGCTACGACCTTAAATAAATCACATTATCTTCCAAAGTATAGGCAGCACAGGCATGGTTCAGGGCTTGAATTCAAGGTAACCCCCTGGCCATTAGGACTCAGATCTAAGCCTTACTCAGTACCACACTGGAATGAGATCTCCAGGAAAAAAAAAAACATAAAAAACAAGAAACGGTTTTCATTTGTTTATATTCTATCGTCATTTTTTCACCTTGTAGCACATGAAAAAATATTTTTTTCCAGTGCTTCCCCAACATGTCTGCTACACTGGATAAAAAACTGAAACTGACTGAATAAAGGGATCAAATTCTCCATGAGTTTTTACAAAGCTAGGTCCAAGGGTCCCCAAACCTCTACGAACCTTTCTAAAAATGAATATTATGTAAATCTCTATGGCCAGTCATACACTAGTTTATTGAGCACGTTCTAAAAGGAAGGTTACCTTCTGGCACCTCACATGCTATACATTGCCACATGAATTAGATTTTGTAATCCTCTTTTTTACTTATTTATCCAACATTTCATTCAAAAGGTGGCCTTTTTGGAGAGCTTTGGGGTGCTCAAAATGTATCCATGATGAGTATGCATGACACATATTTTTAATTCATATACCACAACTGTCAGGCACATTGCTCTCACATAACTGTGTGTTTGTGCAGGATAATGCTGCTACTGAGATTTTTTTGTAGCTCTGAATTTTTAGTACCTGACTGTATTTTTGTTACTCACTTGCTTGAAAGTATGTAAATGTCAAGAAGCAAAATAATGAGGAGATTATTTTTTCCAAAATAAAGTGGTTACACTCATTCAAGCACTGCTGACAGGTGAACATGTGTTGATTATTGGATAAAGGCATGTGCTAAATGTCTCAATAATAATAATAATAATAATAATAATAATAATAATAATAATAATAATAATAATAATATAATAATAATAATAATAATAATGAGATTGCAGTCTTTGCTGCTCTAAATCAGGCTGCCAGACTGAAAACACCTCAGTTCCTTTCATCTTTACTTTGATTCGCATGTGGCAAACAAAAAGAACTGAGTGAGTGATTGTTGGAGCAAGCAGACAGCTTATCTTGAAAGGCTAAGAAACCTACACTGTCTCTAGGTGAGTAACATCACTCCTTGTAATCATGGAAATATAAAAAAGTTTGTTAAACACTCCCATGCAATAATCTAAATCAATGAACATCAATGAGAAAATAATAAAGACAACCGGGAAGCAACAATTACTTCTTGCAACTTGTATTGCATCGTAAAGATCAGGGACCGTATACACCAGCAAAGCACAGATGAGACATGGTGTTGCTCTTTACTATGCAATAAAAATTGTTAAAAAAATGATTTCTGTGCTCCTTGAGAGTCAAATGACAAACTGAAAAAATTCCTTCGCTGTTTGACGGTAGGAAAACAACGTTTCTGATATTGAGTCAGTTTTTTTTTGCTGTTTTGCTTTTGTAATAATATTACAGATGATTTTTTAAATATAATGTGCAATTGCAGTAACCTGTTAATGTACATCTTCAACATTCTTAATGGTGTCATGAATGCATCATTCAGCATATCATACATTGCACAGATTCAAAACTATATCAAAACTGGATAGCAGACTCTTTTCCTATGTCCCAAGGGTGGTATTTACAGTTAGATCTTGTAGTCTAATAACATACAAAGTTTCAGACCAACCGATATAGTATAGTATGGTGGATCGGTATTTTAAAATGTATTGTTTATTATACAGTGTCTATAGAAAGTCTACACCCCCTTGACCTTTTTTCACATTTTGTTGTCAGTGCCTCAGAGTTTCATACATTTAAATGAGGATTTTCTTTTCCACTTATCTACACACCATAATCCACACTGTTAAGGTGAAAAAAGTTTTTATTGAGAAAAAAATTATATATTAAAAATACAAAACTGAAAGATCATAATTGGATAAGTCTCCACCCCCCTGAGTTAGTACTTGATTGAAGCACCTTTGGCAGCAATTACAGCTGTGAGTCTGTTGGGATAGGTCTCTGCCAACTTTGCACACCTAGATTTGGCAATATGTGACCAATCGTCTTTACAAAACTATTCAAGCTGTGCCAAGTTCCATGGGGAGTGTTGATGAACAGCAATCTAAGTCATGCCACAAATTTTCGATTAGATTTAGGTCGGGGCACTGACTGGGCCGTTCAAGGACATTTACATTTTTGTAGCTTTGGCTGTATGCTTTGGGTCATTGTCATGCTGAAAGGTGAGCTTTCGTCCACATTTCAGCTTTCTTGCAGAGGGCAGACGGTTTTCCTCAAGGACTTCTCTGTACTTTGCTCCATTAATTTTCCCCAGTCCCTGCCGATGAGAAACATCCCCATAACATGATGCTGCCACCACAAGGCTTCACAGTGGGGGTGGTGTTCTTTGGGTGATACGTTGTGTTTGGTTTGTGCCAAACATAAGCCTTTGCATTTAGGCCAAAAAGTTCCATTTTAGTTTTGTCAGACCAGAAAACTTTTTGCCACATGGCTACAGAATCTCCTGAGTGTTTTTTTTCATATTTCAAACAGGATTCAAGGTGGGCTTTCTTGAGTAATGGCTTCCTTCTTGCCACCCTAACATACAGGCCAGATTTGTGGAGTGCTTGGGATGTTGTTGTCACATATACACTTTGACCAGTCTTGGCCATAAAAGCCTGTAGCTCTTGCAAAGTTGCCATTGGCCTCTTGGCAGCCTCTCTGATCAGTCTCTTTCTTGCTTGGTCATCCAGTTTGGAGGGACGGCCTGATCTAGGCAGGGTTTTGGTGGTGCTATACACCTTCCACTTCTTTAAAGTCATCTTGACTGTGCTCCAAGGGATATTCAAGGCCTTTGATATTTTTTTATACCCATCCCCTGATTTGTGCCTTTCAGCAACTTTGTCCCAGAGTTCTTCTGAAAGCTCCTTGGTGTTCATGATTGAGTCTTTGCTTTGAAATACATTACCCAGCAGAGGGAACCTACAGGAACTGCTGAATTTATCCTGAAATCATGTGAATAACTATAATTCAACTTGGTGCGTGATTTTGAAGGTGATTGGTTACACCTGAGCTAATTTAGCATTGCTATTACAAGGTGGGCGGACACTTATCCAACCAAGCTAATTCAGTTTTTATTTTTTATTATTTTTTTTAATTCTAGAATAATATTTACACTTGGAAGTTGTGGGGTAGGATCTGTAGATAAATGAAAAAAAAAAAAAAACTATTTTAATGTATTTTAATTGCAGGCTATAAGGCAACAAAAGGTGAAAATGTGTAGACTTTCTGTAGGCACTGTATATTAGTGCAGCACAGCACTTGCATTTGTATGTGACATATGATTACAAATGCATTTCCTGTGCAATACAATTCCCCACAGCAAATCAGAACTCCCTGCTCCACCAATTTTCAACAACCTAGGGATAAAAAGCATATAACCATAAAACCCCTACAACAATCGGTGCACTCAAAACAACAAAAAACATCATCTTTTACAGGATTCAAGTACAGTCTATAATACAATAATAATGCCCTGTTTGGCAGCAAAAGAATAACTCACTTTTTCACCATTGATTCCATCATTACCCACAGGTCCCGATTCTCCCTAGAATAATATTAGAGAAAAAAAATTAACTAAAAGACTAAAATTCTTTCTACAGCCTATTTTTTTTCTTTTGGTTTGTTTTAATAGACATGTAATACATGTACACACCAGTACTAATTTTGTATGTTTATAGAGTATAACACAGCCTTCCTTTTTATAGTACATAATAAAAATGTGCAGAATTAGTCGATAAAGTAATTTATTTACACAATCTCCAGAACAGCTGTATAGCTGAACATACCACTACTACTTTTTTATAAAGTTTCTGAACATAAAATTAAAATCCTTAATATACAGCGTATATGCAATTTTTAGGAATGGCTATAATTAAAAAAACAAAATGAAATGTTAAGTCTCTTTTTTTTTATATATGTTTTATGTGATTTACCTAGTAATGGCACTCGAAATCGTGAATATATATATATATATATATATATATATATATATATATATATAGCTTATAAAACAAACATAAATCTGGAAATGGAGCACTAAACCCAAAACCAAAGCCAGTATTAATACAGTGAAGGAGACATGACTGCTGGAAAAAGACATGGCTCTAATAAATCCATGTACTTCTAAACTTGATTGTTCGTGGAGTTTCCGGAAGCCAGCGGGAAGAACTGCACTGGCAAGAACTTACGGGCCGATAAAGACCATGCATCTGACCTATTTCAGATAGAGGGTTGTGTGTTTGTTACATTTAAAACATATTATTAGGAGTTGTGTCTTCTGAAAACCACATTAACTTACTCACCGTTATCACATACCTATGGAAATTTAAAACACAGCTGATGTAGTTATCACATGTTAATCGTTTTGTTGTCTGATGAGCTTAAGTGAAAACAGAACTCCCCCAAAGTTCTGTGTCTTACCTGTGGCCCTGCCTGGCCTTTTATCCCAGGAGTGCCATCAGATCCTTTGTCACCCTAAAATGAAAGATAAAGTTATGTTATAATGGGTAGGCAGCAACAGCAGAGATGAAGCAACACTTCTGTGGCAAGTTCACAGTAACATTACCTCTCCTGTTTATCACGTTGCTTAAATCAAAGGCTATGAATCCAAAATAGCAACTTCAGGACAATTTGTTTTTCCAGAAATCAGTTTAATTTAAATCAAGGAGTTCAAGTCTTCAGGGAGTATAGGTTATATGAAAATCAATGCCTCTACACAATTTTAAATGATGCTGCCCTAATGTGCTTATAAGACATAGCTGGATTTACGATAATTACATTTACATTTAAGGAACCATTTCATTGATTAATAAATCCTTAACAACAATATGACATAAATAATTGACTCTGGTAGGACTTTTCAATGATAGCTATTATTAGCATTACACCAAGATCGTGACATAGTGGTAGTCTGTGACACAGTGGTCCTTGTTTTCCTGATTATAGTAGCCTTGTCAGATACAAATACTCTTACTAGTCAGGCAACTGCTATTGCACCTCTTTCAAATCTTGCTTTTACCCATTTTACTGACAAATAACTAACAGAATGTACAGCTACAGGCAAATGTTTTTCATCACACAATATAATTAACTAACATTGCTCCATAAAGTCAATGAAACCTGCTGAATAATGTTATGTTAACATATTGAATTGCATACCACTTTGTAGTTTTCCATATACTTCCATATATATAAAATGACAGAAATTGTGACATTTCAAAATCTAACCAACTTTACATCTAATCTGATAATGTGCTACTAATACTAAAAGTAGACGTGTGCAACATAATTTTGTAGTTTCTTTGATTACATAATGTTAAATAAAATATCTAAATTATGTTCATGCAGTTTTTATTATTATTATATCAATGCTAAAATTCTAGGTGATACAAAACTTTTGGCCAGAGCTGTAACTCTCTCCAGTAGCTGACCGAGTTGAGTAATATAAAGTTGTGTCAGTTGCTGTTGGAACCTGGCACTTTTTGGCAAAGCAGACAACTTGCTGGTCTCTCAATCACTGCTACTGTGCAGTAATAAAGATGCATTATGTACCTCTCTTGAGCTGTTCGCAGTTTAGCTCCTTCTTCTAACATTGTCACGCAATGTGCTGCTTTATTTCCTAATAGTTGTAAATAAAATGGTCACACAACTTGTGGCATTGGCCACACAATGTGGTTTTTGAATGTAGGGAAAAAAATATATAGATGATTGTATTAAAACTTGGTTAAGTACAAAACAAAAACATGTATACTTTTATTATGTTAAGTTTTCTCATGTCATGTCCTCTTTAAGAACGTCTCTTTAAAAGGGTGCTGGTGATGCCTTTAGAGAGCTCCCTGTTTCCTGTATTTCCGGCAAGACCGGTATGAACCTAGAATATTTTAGAAGAAAGTATTGTTTAGGATTGTTTTGTTTACAGTTCTGTTGTTTTGATAGCTGCAATATGTTTAAAGATGAAGTTGTATTTTTGTATTCAGGGTTCTAATGACGTAATATATGTGTGAGCTAATAGAGCACACTATTTGTGAATATTCTATCTCTGAATTAATGGAGTATAATTGCCATCATACTACAGAGTATAGTGATTGCTTGTCTTATTCTTTATGATTTTTATTATATTCTCTCTTTGCTGGACTTACCGTCTTTCTAACAGTGACATTTTTTTGTGTTGGATTAGACTGTTCGTTACAAACTTTGAAAACGTTAAAAAGTTTTAATAGCAAAAAGCCTGATGTGCCATCAGTTAATGAGCAATTTAATTAAAAAAAGAAGAACAAAAAACAACTAATATGTTATTTGAACACTGTGATTAGTCTCTTTGATGTTCAACATGATTTTCGTGAGAGAAACCCAGTGTATACATACAATGCCTGTGGGATTTCGAAAACAAAGTCAGTTGCATATCAGCAATTAAGGAAATTAGCAAACTGCATCAATATTATTATAACCTTGCCATGTGTCACTTTTGCATAAACAAAAGTTGTCATTGTCTTAACACTATAATATATACAACAGACAGGTCAGGTAGACAGACAGAACAGACAAGCACCAAACACCCCCAAATGATATTCAATAACTTGCGCTAAAGAAGGTTATTAGTGTTGGACAGAAAACATGTAATTTGAATTAGTTACACTATGTACACCTTTAAATTACAGGTTTGAATGTATGCACATTTGCATTTAGACTATTAGGGTTCCCCTAAGTGTATTGGGGTTGACCTTTATACAGGGGATACGCACTTTTGCTCTAGACACCTGCTCACCCAATAACGTCTTTGGAACCCACTTATTGTGTATCAACAATTAATACACAAGCCTTACACTAGCAAGTTGCATCTCAAATGTACAAGACTTTCTCTACAAGTGTGGCATACAGACAGCCAATCGGACAGGAAGACAGAAACTCTTTCTAACCCATTGTTATTATTAGTTTATTTAGCAGATGCCTTTATCCAAGGCGACTTACAGAGACTAGTGTGTGTGTGTGTGTGTGTGTGTGTGTGTGTGTGAACTATGCATCAGCTGCAGAGTCACTTACAACAACGTCTCACCCAACAGACAGAGCACAAGGAGGTTAAGTGACTTGCTCAGGGGTCACACAATGAGTCAGTGAGTGAGCTGGGGACCTCCTGGTTACAAGCCCTTTTCTGTAACCACTGGACCACACAACCTCCACTGTATTAATACAATTAGAAACTCGACTGACATAACAAAAGAAATTGGGTATATGTATTATTTACTCAGATTTCTACCCTTTAAAAAAAAACAGCCTACAAAAGCATTTATTTTTTTGGACAACGGTACCAGTTATTATGGTTGATAACTGGACAGTTTTGATTTCAGTTTTTAAGATGTGTGCAACTGTCTTTTCATAATTCAATGGTTGCTTCTTCAATCTGTACCTCATTAAGATGTATGAACTTTATGGATCAAACTCATTCTTTGCAAGACAGTATGTTCATCCAGATTTACCAAATATCTCATTTTAAATTAATCTTCTACAATAAATATTATTATTATAATGAGTTTTCATGAAAGGTTACCCAGTCGACAAAGGTTTCAGTGCAGCACTATGCAAACAATACTTTTATCTATCATAACAATACAATTACATTCTCAAAGCCTGCAACAGCCTTTTGTGAAAAAAGGCTGGATGGACAGTCTTGATGAATACTGATTACATGACTTTAAAATGCTGGACACATGTATACAAATTGAGACCAAAGTGTACTACTCATGTTTGTCACAATTCAAGGCTAGACACATGTTCCAAGCAAATGTGTTTTTTTTTTTTTTTAAGTAGAGAAATTAGAAATGCCGTAAGGTAATGCATCCAGACTCATCTCGTTAACAGTAGCAGTAACTTTCACTAGCAGATCACAATGCAGTTTTCAGCAGGCAAGCTTGAACAGGTGTAGAAACTGAGACTACAAATCAATTTAGTCTCACTCTCGCAATTTTAGTCTCACATCAATGATGCAAAAAGCCCTTGTGGGATTATGAACCAAGGCTAGTTAAAATGTTGACTTGTGGCTATGAGCTTTGATGGAGTTAAACATTTAAGGTTTAGTGATGTGAGGAAATACAGAAACAAGACACAAATTGAAAAGCAAATTACATGAATGACAACCCATTTTAAGCCATTTCCACTGTATCTTTAAATTTAGCCAAACTTAAAAAATGCATTCATATTTACCTTGATACCAGGGTTTCCTGGAAATCCATATTCACCTCTTTCTCCCTGTAATTAAACCAAAACAATGAAAACAAGAATACAACCAATAGACATGCGAGGCTGGAGCAGCCCTGCATCTTCACACTACAGCTGTTACTAGCTCATTGTACAGCAGTCCCTAACGGCTGAAGCTCTGGACACAATTACCTGATCATTCGAAAATATAAAACGCATGCTATACTTGACTTGTCATTCCAGATACAGCTTTTACAGAGGCTGAAACACCAAGATGCTTATTTATTTGTGTGTTCACACCAAGGTTTGTATAGAAATAATTACTTCTTATACTGAAAAAGTACCATCTGTTAGCACATTTTAACGTAGCTCACAGTAAAAACTGATACTGATTATTTTAGTGATAGATGTTCTACATATTAAATACAAAAATGATGGACAAAATTACAGATATACATTTTTATGAGTTCTCTCTCATCCAAGTAACCTGGTATGTTACAGAAACATCTCTCTTTGTCTAATCCCCTTTTTTTTTTTCGCCTTCTGAACCTTAATTGCTTTTTTGTATTTTACTGGTGGAGGTCTTTGCATGAGTGAAGAAATATGATGCAGTGTGTTGTCTGAGGTCCACAGTGCAAATACAGATTTTCTTAATATTACTTTGTATTAAAATTCTGTGAGCTCATTTATTTTATTTTTTTATTATTATTTTTTTTTTTTTTCCTACGGTCAGCCCATGAAATTTCACGCCTGTGTTAATTGCTATTGCTCAAGTGATATTCAGAGTTTTCCCCAATATACAGTAGCTGTATTTGTCACTAATTCAATTTTAATTGCCACAAACACAATGCATGGAAGAAGAGGCGCTGCTAACTCTTTTGGGCCACATTTACAGAATTCTTTAAGCCATATATAAAAAACAGTGTATGAAAAGTAAACCAAATATATATATATATTTTTTTATACGATATGTAACTGAAACTATGAGATGACGAAGGTTAGATCTTGGAATTTGGAGCAAGATGTTAGCAATTGTATATAAATATTGAAAATGAAAGTCCTTCATTAACATACTATTTCATCCACACGTCAGATGAGATGTCTTTTATGTGATGTTAGGTTTCATGCATGTGGGGTCATTTCATTATATTTCATGATGTTTATAATGAAATTAACAAGTGGTGGTGTTGTTTAGATCATTAACATACACACTATCAGATCTTCTAAAGATTGCTGCTGGCCCTATCTGAACATTGTCAGAGAGTGTCGTGTTCTGTCCTATCTGATCCCCTCAAATACTACAGTAGACTATAGAACTTTCCTGTGAATATGGTATTTAAAAAATCAGATAATACTCTAGACAAATGCCTGCCACGATCTCTCGTTTTGAATTTTTAATCCCCATGAAGATATTACTTGTTGCAACTTCAGAAGCAGGGCTGTGTTTCAAACTGCTTCTTTTAAAGGCTCTCTATAGTGTAAGAGGTATATTCAATTTAATTAAAAGGCTTTGTGTTAGTAAATGTCAAAACAAGTGGTTTCAGGAATAAAACTGTATATTGTTTTCATCCACTTCCAGATTGTTTGAAAGTACAAATCTAACTTTAGCTTGACTGCAGATCAATACTGACCACTATTGGTTGCACAATGGTGTTCGGAATTTATATGGGCCAATCCAACTATTGTATGGAACACTTAATCAATAAAGTCTGCTAGGAAATGTCAAATATGCCTCACACAACATTGCTGATACAAGTCTGATGGCACCACTGTTTTTTACTTAATACATTGGCAGAATTGCATCTAAGCTGATTAAAATAGAGATGAAAAGCTTATGTCACCTCTCAGGCAGAATTCATCAAAACCCCTGCTCCTTGATTTATCCATGCTTTACTTGAAATGTCTCTAATTACAGCTGAAAACCAAAATCCGCAAGCATTTAATTAAAACATAAATGCAATAGTATAACTTGCTCTCACAATAAATTGCCATACTGCTTTAGTTTATTAAATACCAAGAGGGGAGGTAATTGAACAATCACATCCCTTGCCTGACAATATTGGCCAATTAATTGGTTCTGGTATTACAAACAGCATGGATTTTATATCATCTGTTTTTCAGTTGAGTTTGGTCTTCATAAAACACATGCAGTGCAAATCAAAGAAATGAAAGGCATTCCATAAGTTATTTTTATGTCTGCTTAAAGAATAAGAGCTAGACCTCCAAAAAGGCATCTCAATACAAGGATGGAACCTGTTTTAGGGTTTCTGAAATGTGTTACTGTATGCCCACAGCTTGATGAGTTTGCAGATCATATTTAAATTATCATTTATCTCCTGTAAGAGCCTTCCTTATTTGACAGGGGACTGAGTTGCACACCTTAATGTTACTGTTTGAACAATACAACCCTGATTGAAACTAACCAGCATGTCATTACTTTTGACAAATGACTTTATTCCAGGACCACACATAAGTAGACACAAAACTGACCTAATTGACCATCTGGTGGTAATAGCATATGCCAACACCTGTTCATCCTAATGAGTTACAGTCATTCCAATGCTGGTCTTCCTTTGTCTTGAACTCCAGGCTCTTGTTGAGCAATAATGCCAATTTCACAACCATGTTATTCAGACAGTGTGTAATGTATGTATGTTTGTGTTTAAAAGTAAATAAAATGACTTAGTTTGGTCCTAATTTAATGCAGTGTCAAATAGTATTGTTGTGTGTGTGTAACCATACTGATAGACTACGCCATCATTCTTGAACAATTCATGAACTCTGTCAGAGCATTAACCTGAGGTTGAACTGCAATGGCTCTTTATTCTGTCATTCTGCTCCAATAGCATCCACTTAAATAGTTTTCCCTACCGTGTCCCCCTTGTCTCCTTTCTGACCAGGCTGTCCTGATACCCCTGGTAAGCCTTGCTCTCCCTAGAAGAATAAAAACATTTTTTTAGAAGCATGCAATTATGAACACATATACCAAAACTAATTCAAATTCAGTATAGTTATTTTTCAGTAAAAGTATGTGACTAGAAGAGAATCAAATTAGTATATTAACAATTAAGGTAATAACATAAATCCCAGCAACATTTTTTATTGAAAATATTTTTAAAATGCATTTAAAATAAACAGTGTACGGGATTAAACACAAATGCAATACTGAAGGTTTAAGGGAGGCTATGAGTCTATGATTTGTTTTGAGCAGACTGATGAGAACTGACAACATTTATGTTTCTTCATCAGCCAGGAACAATAAAAACTTTTTGCTGTCGTGTTACTGGTAGTAGTAGTATTTCTTAGTATTTCTAAAGAATTTAAACTTTACATTACACAAACAAGATGGTTTGCATTTTGATTATATTTAATTAGCTGAAAAATACAAACATGCATTTCTGTTCACTGTAACAAATGTATTAAAATGTCATTCATATAAAAAAATGCAGACAAGTAATGAATGCATACGGTATTAGTTTAGGGATTTAAGATTTTGAATTTGAATATAGAGCACATGATACACTCCATACATTAGCTATATTATATTCAAACTATAACAAGTGAAGACATGCATGCACACAATGCTGTAGCAGAACCCACAGTCCCATGTACCTTGATTGCAGAACATTGGCACTTGTCAGTTGTTAAATGGGCAGGTTGTGAAAGCATTCTGGGGAAGTGACTGGTAACCAGGGAAGGAACTGTGGCAGAGAGCACTATTGGTGGGCACTGAAAAACATGTTTCAATAACTGTGAACCTGAATACAATTATACACTTCTGTAGTGTTGATAACTTACAGCTATAACTAAAATACAACATTTCAGTGCCTGAAAATCTCTTTTTTGAAAAAGAAAAAAATGACATCTGTAGTAGATGAGACGTGATGCCCAACTGTAAAAATGTGAATAAAGTTATGGGTAAATTTTATGAAAGGGGCCCACTGGGGGTGCGGGAACCTGCTAGTGCAAGAGTAAATCCCACTAGCTTTGTGAATCTTAAGCTCTGGGTGTGCAAAGCACTACGACTTTTTACATTGCTTTGGAATACAAACAATAATAGACCAATCAGCACTGACAGTCACAGCAGGGATGGGATATTACAAATTATGCCGCTGCAATCTCGCAAGAGTCGATTAGTAGTTGGAACGCATAGAAGCTAGCGTACAGTAGAATGCTTACTGAAAATGCCACAAAAAAGAATATAGTTCATCAACGTCCACGTTTTTCTTGTCCTCTTATTTACATCACTCAGCCAAGAACAAAACTGACTGAGAGATGCAGAGCAAAACGTGCCTATAAAAAAAATGCAATAAAAAATGCCGGTTGTATCTCCTGAGTTCGCTGGGCAAAACACAACTGTATACAAATCACTGGGGACCAGGATTTTGGTGAAAATACACTGTCGCAAGGACTGTTAAGCATTAGTTTTAGTGAAATAGAGAAAGAGCTGTTGATGATGGCTTTGTATAATTAACACGTTTAACATAATAACAACCAAATGAGTGGCTTCCCTCATATACATCAATGGCTTTCAGCACCTCTACTACAAAAATTGTTCCAGTGCCACTGGGACCCACATTACCCAGGTCCAGCTGTACAATAACAAAAACAATGTGCTTAAAGAGTTGGGTTGCATCATCCCTGCTTTTTAACAACCAAATGAGCACACATTTTCCTCCTTATTTTATACCACCTTATACCTAACTTAGAATACAACTTGACTGTCTCATGAGAAATTATAAAATCTTGCTGACATATCCATTATGAAAATTGCCTACCTGTAAACTTCAGGATTATGTTCAAAACTCTCCTGCTCACCTACAATGCCCTTCATCACACATGTCCCGAGTACCTCCTCAACCTACTGACCTGCTGTCCCTGTCCACAAGCTGAGGTCCTCCGACTATGGCTTGCTTGTTATCCCCAAGCAAAAGTGCACTACGCTTGGACAACACTCATTTAGCTTCATGGCTCTGACTATTTGGAACTCTCTCCCAGCTTTGGTGCGTGATGCTCCCATCGTCGCTTGCTTTAACTCAACTCTCAAGACCCACCTGTTCTCTCTTGCTTTCCATGCTCTTTAAGCCTGATATCTGCTAGTAGCTGCTGCTATTATTTATGTGTTATGTTACTATCATGTATTATGCACTTTCCACTGTATTTAATGTACTACTTCATGTATTTTGCACTTTCCACTGTATTTAATGTATTATGTATTGATTGCTTTTTACTGTATATCCTTGTGGCAAAGTGGCTAGTGGAGGGGAACAGGTATAGCGGTGATGCGATGCAGGAGTGACAGGCAGACAACAGTTTCCAGTGAAAAGGTGCTTTTATTTATAATCCAGGTCTGGTGACCGTTAAATAATAAATCCCCGGCTATACACAACAATGTGTAAAGCACGGGGATAGCAATAATAGGACACAGTCCCGAACAAAACGAACACACGGTCACCAGTCCTGGGTGAGTGCAGACGTGCTTGTGGTGGGCGAAGACACTGTATTTCGTGATGGTTCCGTGCAGTGGTGATCCGGATTGTGCTGACCCTGGTCGACAGCTCCGGATAGGTGAGTTAACTGTCTGGTGGTGCAAAACGCAGACAATTACAAAACAAACACAACACGCAATTCCTCTTTACAACGAGAGCTCCTCTCTCGATCCTTCTCTCTCCAAGCGTTTAACCCAAACGAAAGAGAAGATCAGCGTTACCCTGGCCCCTATATGTAATCCTGCATGATATCGAGATAAACGGTTGCAGCTGCCTTATTACTTGCAGCTGCCTCTCGTTTACCTCTCAAATCAATACGGTCTTACAACAGAGTCGCGCTTCCCTCCAGGCTGACCCACTTCCCTGACCCGGAAACGAACTGTCAGGCCAGCCCTTCCAGATGCTTCTCCTCCCATTCTTTAGCGCCCTCACAGGTTGGGAGGAAGATTCATCACCAGAACTCATCTTTCCGTCACATATCCCACCGCTCAGAGTGGAGCCGAAGGAACACTCGGCTAAATCTACCTTCCCCATTACTCCCCCCTCCCGGGAAAAATAATCCGCATTTTGGTGGTCTTTCCCCGCACGGTGTACCATGTGGTACATGAAGGGCTGCAATGCCAGATACCACCGAGTTATCCGGGCATTGCTGTCCTTCATTGTGCTTAACCACTTGAGTGGGGCGTGGTCTGTGACCAGATCGAATGAGTGTCCCAGCAGGTAGTATCGTAAAGAGTGAGTAGCCCATTTAATGGCCAAACACTCTTTTTCGACTACGGAGTAGTTGCGTTCCCGAGGTAACATTTTTTTACTGAGGTATAATATCGGGTGCTCTACTCCAGCTACTTTTTGGGACAAGACTGCACCCAAACCTACATCCGATGCGTCGGTGTGGAGGATGAATCTCTTGGTGAAATCCGGTGTGATAAGAGTGGGGGCCTGGCAAAGTGTACGCTTAATAGTATCAAACGCTCCCTGACACTCAGCTGACCATTTAATTAAATTTGGAGCACTCTTTTTGGTGAGGTCGACTAACGGGTTAACCACTGTGGCGTACTCGGGGATGAAGCGGCGGTAATAACCGGCTAAGCCCAGTAGTGACCTCACCTGAGTCTTGGTTTTGGGGATCGCTGCATCAACCAAAGCCTGGATTTTGGTGACTACAGGTCTCACCCTTCCATTCCCCATTAAAAATCCCAAATATTGAGTCTCTGTTTTGGCAAACGCACATTTCCTCAAGTTAGCTGTCAGCCGGGCTGCCCTTAGAGACTGAAGAACGGCTGCAACCCTAGCCAAATGCTCTCGCCAGGTGGAGCTGTATATCACCACGTCATCAATATACGCTGCTGCATATTCATGATGTGGGTGTAAAACCTGGTCCATCAGTCTCTGAAAGGCAGCGGGCGCACCATGTAGCCCAAACGGCATGGTTTTAAAGTGGAACAGCCCTTCTGGTGTTGAAAATGCGGTTTTCTCTCTGGAGCTGCGGGTTAAAGGGATTTGCCAGTATCCCTTCGTCAGGTCCAGAGTGGAAATAAACCTCGCTTTTCCCAGTCTGTCTAAAAGTTCGTCGACCCGAGGCATGGGATATGCATCGAACTTAGCAATAGCGTTCACCTTTCTGAAATCCACACAGAAGCGGTTGGTGCCGTCTTTCTTAGCCACTATGACGATCGGACTGCACCACTCGCTCCTGGAAGGCTCAATCACCCCAAGCTCGAGCATATCCCATACCTCTTTGCGAACGCCACTTCGTCGACTTTCCGGGATCCGGTACGGTCTCTCTCGCACTGTGACACCTGGTGGAGAGATAATGTCATATTCAACTAAGTTTGTCCTGCCGGGCACGTCAGAAAAAACATCGCTGAACTCCTCAATAAGCTTACGCAGCTCTCTTTGCTGATCCGGAACCAATTGTTCCCCCATAGAAATCGCTCTTGTGCTCGGGGTCTCTGGACAGGGACCTAAATCATCCTCCATATTGCCTGGGGCTATAAATAAGACCTCCCTTGCCTGCCAGGGCTTTAACAAATTGACATGATAAATTTCACGTTCATTTCGGCGATCGGGCTGTCTAATTTCATAATTTACTTTCCCTATAGCCCGAATCACCTCATACGGCCCCTGCCATTTAGCACACAGTTTCGATTCAGATGAGGGAAGTAGCAGCATTACCTTGTCCCCTGGTCGAAAGGTTCGAATCCGTGCATTTTTGTTGTAATGCTGCTGTTGTCGGTGCTGAGCCGATCTGAGGTTGTCTTGGGCCAAACGACCGACCAAATCCAGCCGATCTCGTAGTAGGAGCACATACTTCACTACATTTTTAGACGAGCCTTTGTGCTCCTCCCACCCCTCCCTCAGCAGGTCGAGAATGCCGCGAGGCTGCCGGCCGTACAGGAGCTCAAAGGGGGAGAACCCCGTTGAACTCTGCGGCACTTCTCTCACCGCAAAAAGGAGGTAGGGAAGAAGCGATGCCCAATGTTTCTGCTCCTGTGTTACAAATCGCCTCAGCATCGACTTTAAGGTCTGATTAAAACGTTCAACCAAACCGTCCGATTGTGGATGATAAACGGACGTCCTGATGGGACGTATTTTTAATATTTTGTACACCTGCTGTAACGTATTGGACAAAAAATTGGTTCCGTGATCAGTCAAAATCTCCTTGGGGATCCCTACTCTAGCCATAATCTGCGCTAACTCGGTGGCTATTGCAGCTGCACTAGTGGACCTCAATGGAACTGCCTCTGGGTATCGCGTTGCATAATCCACCACTACTAATATATGCGTATACCCAGAGTCAGAAGGTAGCAACGGGCCCATTATGTCCATTGCAATGCGCTCGAACGGAGTGGAAATAATCGGCAGTGGGACCAAAGGAGCGGGGCGCACTCGACCTGGCGCTACTCGCTGGCAGTCTGGGCATGTGGCTACATATTTCGACACATCAGTATGAAGACCGAGCCAATAGAATCGAGCCAATATTCGCTCCCTCGTCTTCTCGGCTCCGAGGTGCCCCGCAAAAGGGATATCATGCGCCAGCCTCATGACCTCGGTCCGACAAGACGGGGGAACCAATAATTGTGTTACAGGCTGTCCTGTGCCCGCGGCTAGGTTTACCCTATATAGTAATTGCCCCTTTATACTGAAATGTGGATATACTAGCGGCCCAGCGCCATCAACATCCTTACCTTCAATGGACCGGACCTGCCCCCAAGCGTGCACCAGTGACGGGTCGTTCTTTTGGCCCCACACTAGGTCCGCGCTTGAGTACCACGGGTCCGGTATATTGAGAGGGGCTGGAATAACCTCTGCCCTAGTCGGCCCAGTAACCTCGCTCTCTCGGTCACACTGCGTTCCCACTCCCTTCGACTGGCGTTTGTTACCATTACAGCACTCTCCCACCAGACCCCAGCCTTGTCTCAAAGACGCTCCCTCCCATTTCGCGGTCCGTCTCTCCTTATTTGTTTTTCTAGGACGGAACAGAGGGGAAAACATTTCAGGATGAAAAGGAAACACATCACCAATCCGTTCCTTTTTCCCTTTTTCTGCCACGTTTACGTGTGTGGCTGAGACTGCCATTATTTGCACCAATTCTTTGAATTTTGGCCAGTCTCGGCCCAGAATAACTGGGTGCGGCAACCTTTCCGCCACCCCGACTACAAGGTGACGTTTTATCGGTCCTACCGATAAATATACTTTTAGGGTGGGGTATGCCGCCGTGTCTCCATGGATACAGGAGATGGCCACCTGACCTTGTGGCCGCCACGACACACCGCCCAAGAGAGCTGTCCTGATCAAGGTTTGCTCACACCCTGTGTCCACTAACGCGTGGGTTTTCACATTCCCTAAAACCACGTCAATCAGACAGGGCCCCTCCCAACCGTTTTCCCCCTGCTTACCCGTTCCAGGTGTCCAGTTGCATGCAGCCACGTCACACTCCATAGCAGCGGGGCATGACCTGGCCCTATGTCCTGGCTGGTTACACCTAAAACAGAGTGGAGGGACAGAGGGGGCATAGGTTAAATATCTGTCCCGCTGCTGGTAGGGCAACGGGGCAGGGGCAACACCTCTACCCCAGCTGGGGGCCATCCTCGGTCTCCATGGGGGGGAGGCAAGGGGGCCCAACGGGGTCGGCGGTCTGGGAGGTCTGGGTGCCGGGACCGAGGGTGATGGTGGTGGTGTTGGAGGAGAGGGAGGGAGAGGTTGGTTCCTGAGCAGGGCAGGGGCTGACAGGATCCCGACCCGGGCTGACGTCAAAGAGTCCTCAAAATCTTCGGCCAATTTGACCGCCTCCTCCAGGGTGTCAGGGTTGTGGCGCCGTACCCACGCCTGAGTTTCGGCGCCGACCACATGGCAGAATTGTTCCACCACAATGGCTTCCCCCATTTGTTGAGCGGTCTTCTTCTCTGGGGTCAGCCAATGGACCATGTGGTCGCACAACCGCTGTGCCACCACCCTGGGGCGTGTCTCCGGGGCTCTCCGGTACTCGCGGAACCGCGTCCGGTGGGTCTCCGCGGTGATGTTGAGACGACGGAGGATAGCCTGCTTGACTAGGTCATAGTCAGTGGCGTACTGGTCGCTCAGGGCTTGGTAAGCTGCCTGCGCTTCCCCGATCAGGCAAGGTCCTAGCTGGCTTGCCCAGAACTCCCGAGGCCATCCCGCTGCGGTTGCCAGCTGCTCGAACGCCACCAAAAATGCCTCCGGATCATCCTCCGCCGTCATTTTCATGGCCCGTGCCTTCGGGGCCGACATCAATGATGTTCCGGTAGGGGTCGCTCCTGCAGCAACGATCAGCCCTACCCGTTCAATGAGCGCCGTATAGCGCTCCTCCCTCCGTCTCTCCTCTGCATCCCGTCTGGTCTCCAGTGCCTGCAGCAACTCCGCCAGCGCGTTGCGGTCCATAGTCCCGTGTTCTGACACCACGTGTGGCAAAGTGGCTAGTGGAGGGGAACAGGTATAGCGGTGAAGCGATGCAGGAGTGACAGGCAGACAACAGTTTCCAGTGAAAAGGTGCTTTTATTTATAATCCAGGTCTGGTGACCGTTAAATAATAAATCCCCGGCTATACACAACAATGTGTAAAGCACGGGGATAGCAATAATAGGACACAGTCCCGAACAAAACGAACACACGGTCACCAGTCCTGGGTGAGTGCAGACGTGCTTGTGGTGGGTGAAGACACTGTATTTCGTGACGGTTCCGTGCAGTGGTGATCCGGATTGTGCTGACCCTGGTCGACAGCTCCGGATAGGTGAGTTAACTGTCTGGTGGTGCAAAACGCAGACAATTACAAACAAACACAACACGTATTTCCTCTTTACAACGAGAGCTCCTCTCTCGATCCTTCTCTCTCCAAGCGTTTAACCCAAACGAAGGAGAAGACCAGCGTTACCCTGGCCCCTATATGTAATCCCGCATGATATCGAGATAAACGGTTGCAGCTGCCTTATTACTTGCAGCTGCCTCTCGTTTACCTCTCAAATCAATACGGTCTTACAACAGAGTCGCGCTTCCCTCCAGGCTGACCCACTTCCCTGACCCGGAAACGAACTGTCAGGCCAGCCCTTCCAGATGCTTCTCCTCCCGTTCTTTAGCGCCCTCACAGGTTGGGAGGAAGATTCATCACCAGAACTCATCTTTCCGTCACAATCCTGTATTATGCATTTCTCTGTATTTGAAGTATTATGGATTTTATTGTATTTACTGCATTTTGTAAAGCACTATGTGATGATGGACCACTATGAAAGGTGCTATAAAAAATACAGATTGATTGATTGATTGAAAACCTTGTATAGGACAATAATATATGATAACTAGCCAAACATATGCAACGTTCAAAACCAAAACACTGTAAAAACTTCCACGATACAATCAGTGGGGAAAAACATAACCAGGGACATTTACCAAATTTACCAACATTACATACCTGTAAACACTGAGTTTTCAAAATAAAGGAGCTTTTGTAAATTGAAACCTTAGTGGCTTGAATTGAAGTGAAGACCTTCATAAGGCAAAGGCAAACATGCGTTATTTAGTACACATTTCAAATATTTAGTACATGTGTTGATTTGGACCAATCAGAATGCATAAAATACGTGTTCTAAATAAATGTAAATGAACTACGCATTTTTTAAGTAGTGGCTGGTAATTTTACAGTCACACATTGTAATTACAAGAGTAGCTAATCACCTTCCAGATAAGATCTTTTTAATTTCAGACATGAAATACGCTTATTTTCTTCTATGGTGCAAATATAGATTTGCTGAGTGCTACCGACTTCTTGAGACAGACAATGTGTACTGAAATGTTTGCGAGAAATTGACTTTTGCAGAAATTAAAAGTTTAATGACCTAAAGGGGTTTAACAATAGTTTTGAGAAAAATACAGGAGAAAATCTGTCACAGGAGTTGTCTAGGAAAAGTGTCCAAAAACAAGAGTGTCCTGGCAAATAAGGAAGAGTTGACAGGTCTGACTTATTCATTTTAAACCAATTGTATCAGTAATCACCAACCACAGTGTCAACAAATGTAAAATATTGCGTATAGAGCAAAGACATCAACCGTTACAAGCATTTCTCCTGTATTGAATTCCTTCAAGGATGTTTTCATGGTTAGCTGTCAAAGTGAGATCTTCCAGTCATCTCTGAACACAAACACACACACACACACACTCTTGCACGCATGCACACCATTCACACTTGCTTTCAACTGCATCATTGTAATTGACCTTTGAGACCAGCAATGTCTTTTCCATGACTCAAATCAATTATGTTCTTTTCATCAGTCAGTCCTTTCAGATAAAAATCCCCGGTATCAGCATGACACACTCATCATTAAAAGCTCTTACCGTAGCACCTTGTATTTCACAGCAGTTTTCAAGTTCAGACATTTCCGTATCACAGTAAATTGTTATTTGTTGAAGTTCAACCTGGAAGAAAAAGTCCAAATTCAAACAGTAAAATCCTTCTTTAGTACATATGAAAGCTAAATATGAACACATTTTCCCTAATTTGTATTAGAGCCAGTGCTGCTTTTACACATATTAGCTGCAGGTTTCTCATTCTAGAACTATTCCAGTTTGGCCAATACTCACATCAACTGGTCTACCATCTTCAATGCGAGTCATGATGAGAGTTCTGCCTCCAACGTCAAGTAAGTCCTTCTCATCAGTCAGCCTTTTTTCAATAAGTTTACAGTCCATGTAAAGGGAAACTATTTTGGACTGGACGCTGAGTCCCAGCTTGTGCCATTGCCGGTCGAACAGAGACTGAAGATCTAGACTCTTGAAGGTGTAATGGAGAGTGTTCTTCAGGAGACCCATTGCTGTAAATTCTAAAACTTTTTTACTTCCATCTACAACAATAGACACCTACGGGAAAAAGGACTTTCATTAAAGAATAGTAATTGCAAGCGCAAGTAGCAACTTCGTATGAAGCTATAGTCTCCTGGAGCAAGCTAGTTAATAATAACATGCTTTTGGTAACAGTCCTTGACATCTCAGCAAACTCAAAAAAGAAACAGATTTGAACACAGAAGTATATAGACTGTAAGTATGTTGCTGCACTTTCTCACCATTATCATTTTCTTTGTAGAAACTTTTAATTGTTTGGCAAGGTTTTTGAGCAGGTTTGAATATATATATATATATATATATATATATATATATATATATATATATATATATATATATATATATATACATACACACACACACACACACACACACACACACACACACACACACACACATAATATAATCTGACTAATCTAATTACCTTTTTTTGTGTGTTTTATTGGAAGTTCGTCACACAAGGGATTCCTGTATCTGTTTTTCTCACCATCAAATCCATTTCAATTTTACTTACTAGTAATGTTTATTACAGTTGATAAGGGCTGGCTGACTAACAGTTTTCTCCTCAGCTTTTGCGATATACCTGAACTGCTGGGCAGAACTAAATAGGGACCGTTTTTCTGAGATAGCAGAATCAGTAATAAAGAAGTGGATAATTTGTGGAATTTAACTATATTGGATGAAAATAACTAACTTAAAAAATATGTACGGCTGACAGAGGATTTTTGACCACCTCACCATTCAAAGTCTATAGTCTATAGTATAACTTAAACAAATGACCACATGGTACTTACATAACTTAACATGGTTTCTTAAAATAGAAAAAAAAAGTATTTCCCACCTGTGGGCTGCCGGTCTTATCAACAATTTGCCAGAGGTACCAGCGTTCTTTTTTAGTGGTTCTTCTCAGTCTGAATGTTGCTACTAGAGAATATTCATTTGGAAGTCCATTAGGAAAGACCAACCTGAAAAAAAAAAAAAAGTTTATATGTTATCTCACAACAACAACAAACTGATAGGGCAGTTGCTGTTTGTTCTTCAGAAGACCTTGAGATCTATTCAGTTGTTTTTAACAGTGGCAGATTAATTTAATTTTGCTATTGTTTTACCGTAGAGTGCTGCAATAAACCTTGATGAGGGATACTTATTTTCTGAATTGACTGAGAACAGAATCAAGGTTAGAAGGCAGATGACGTATTGGTGGCTAATCGCTTTGTGTTTTCACCATGTGTAGGTTTTTCAATTGTCACAACCTTGACATTATGGCAATATTGATTGCATGCCTTTGACCTTTTTATGTTTTTTTAAAGAAAGTAGCTGCCTTTGGTTTTCCCTGTAATGGTATCCAACCTGGGTCTCTATTATAAACAAAAAATTCATTTGCCTTTCATTTGCCTTTTTTTCATTTTTTTTTAACAGATGTGCATTTGACAAAAATTCTGCCAGGTTTCTGTGGCTTAGCATATCCTCAGTCAACCCCCCCACCCCCCTCTACCCAATGCCAGTTCAATCAGAGACTGCATGGTGGGAGGTTTAATTCATACTGGCTAGAAATTTGTATCCCCCCTCACCAACCATTGCCTTAAACCTTTATTCTCCATTTTGAGTGACCCTTTAATACATTGGTGAACAACTCAGGTAATGGAGGGCTGGTGTCCCTCCTGGGTTTTGTTCTAACCATACCCTAAATTAGTTAATTAGACCAATTAAGCTTCTAATAAAGTCCAATAAAGTATTTTAGTTGGGATAAAAACCTGCAAGGACACAGGACCAAGTTGCGCACCACTGCTTTAATCCATAATGCCTGGGAAGCCAGTGGATTGCAGCCAGCACTGCTTTATCAGGACACCTCAGGAGAAGTTAAAATATCCCAAATAAGTGGCTGTTCCAGTTAAACGAGAGGCAGTTAAGACGACCTTAGTCACACTGTTTTGATTCTTAATGAAAAGAAAACAAACGCAAACACATCACATTATGATTAACTGTTAAATACATAATTTAAAATATGAGCCAATGTTTGTTTTTTTATTCCTAAACAAAATAAATCGCACCTGCGATACTGACACGCCAACTTTCTTTGGAAAAGCATGTTTGGAAACCAAAGGAGACACTCCAGCTCCTTCAAGAGTTCAACATGGTTTACGCAATATACACAAGTCACGTAATCATGTACTTGCTCCATTTATCATTTGAAAATATACCCACCCCTCCTTATATCGACCCTCGCTATACTGGAAATTCAGATATATGGCGGTCCTGGAGTTGGCTCCCCATTTTTACTGTCCAACTGTGTATGCCTTAGCTGCAATATACTGTATATAGACACTTAGAATTACTGTTCCTTTTATATCATACTGTTATCGTACGCACACGTATTGCACAACAACACAAAGTCACAGGGCAGTGATGTCAGCTCCCAAGCAACAAGCCTCCTATGTTGTTGTTGGGAATGGATTACTTCAATACAGCAGCTTTGTGCATTTCAGAAAGGAGAGGAAGACTCATGAAATTAATTGGAGACTGAAGTTGATGAGAAGCAATTACCATCTGCTATATGAATTAAAATGGTGTGTTGCTTTTTATACGAAAAATTAGAAAAAGCAGGGTGCGTATAGTATTTATACACCCGATAAAACGAGGGAGCAGTGGCATAGTATTTTTCTATCGGTATCTCGCTATATCGCGGGCCTCGATATATAACGGATTTATTTTGGACCCCAACACCCGCGACGGTGTACTATATCCCAATTATACGAAGTGATGTCCCAATTCAACGACATAAATAGCATTGGGAAGAACCATCTCCTAGAGTTATATCCCATTTAAGTAGCAATCATGATTATCAGTATCCCGATTAGGTGGCGCTGACTGTATTAAAAAGCAGCATAGATACTTTTTGAATTTGATATATTATAATTATTCTGCTTTTTCAACAGCTGCAGGTGCTCATACATTCATCAAAAGAATGAAATAAAAAAAAAAACAAAAAAAAAAAACATGATATTAATTTGTGGTTTAATGTAAATACTATATTCTGTATATAGGAATGAGTAAGTAAACAAATTAAAATGTTCAAAACAAAATCTCTTTGCCTAACTTATTGTAGCTTTGTACAATTATGATAGAATCAGACAAGGTGTGAAAACCCATACAGTAAAATCCCAGAGACAGCATTGTAGGTCAGACAAGTTTACTAAATAATTCAAAGACCTATGGCCAATGCTTTAGTTTGTTTATGGTGTAGAAGTCCATTGAGGGTGTCTGAAAATATTGTTTGAGGTCAGGGGTTAAATGGGTCAGGACCTGCAGTTTAGCAACAATCCATACCTCACTGTATGTCTCACTTATCATCGAACTCACTGCCAGACTTTTTACCTCACTTAAGCCCTGCTTTACAGTCAACATTTTTAGGCATGCCTGGAGTTTTAATCATTATCTTTCTGCCATATTACAAAATTCGAGTTACAACATTAAAAAAAAAAAAAAATCTATTGTTTGATGAATAATACAGTTACTGCTTAATTAAAATATTACATTAAATTAATTCACTTATCTTGTTATCCCTGAATAGATTATCATCTCTTTAAAAATATTCTAAATATTGTAATGAGCAAGAAACCTCACAAGTAGAATGACACCATGAAATGTTCTCCTTCTTCTAGGAAAGCAGTACTGGGGATGAGTAGTTTGGTGCCGGATACCTTCACTCACACTACTTGCTCACTAAGGGCCTCATGCACTAAACAGCGTTAACTTGTTTTGCACGCAGAAAGCCCATTACTGCGTGCTTCGTGCACCTGCTGCATTCACGAAGCAGTGGCACACGACCTTAAGTGTGTGTGTCCGTATTCCTGAAGTCTTATAGGCAGAAAAATGTGCATGTTTCAGCTTGTAGAGGATTGATGTATGTAATGAAATATTGTAAAATAAACCGAGTAACTTGGTGCTACTAGATTAAAGCGAACACTCAGTGAAGGGGAATAATACTGGGGACCAGTTGAGTGGTTTGCTTTCTGTTCTTTTTGTCTTTTTTTGTGAAACATTTGTATTTGGTTTGAATTGCTTTTTGAGTATTATTATGGTTTCCGTATGTTTGCGGTGTGATACACATTTGGTTTGGAGTACACCAGGTTGGTTGTAGTTTACTAGTGATTTATTTCGTGAATTCCTGTTTCCCTACTATTATTCTAACTCTATGGGTTGTTTGCTAATTGAAATTCAACTGTTTTGTACCTTGTTATTAATTACCTTGCTAATAGTTACTTAATTGTATTGTACCTCATTGTTAATTATTTTACTGCTGCTAATTGTGCCTCCATTGCGCTGAATATTACTTAATTACTAATACTTTACTACTTCATTACTGCTAATCGTTCTTTAATTATATTGTTCTTTGTTTTATTGCTGCTAGCTGTTCTCTGGTGTTAAACACAATAGCTGACATTGCTGTTAATCGAATCTATGGGTTGTTTGTAATAAATAACTTGTTGAACTTTTACTTATGAGTGGTTTCCCTTTGTTCTTGCCCATTATAATAGCCTGCCCTATATAACGAACCTATGTGGTTTGAAGTAATTTGTAAATCAAAACTAATTTCTGAAGGTGTAACCCCTTCAGTGGTGTAACCTGTCTTTCAGGGTCATGAATTTATTTATTTTTATTTATTTAGTATCAATGGACCCCATGGCTTGCTGAACATTATCCAGGCAAAGAAAGATGATATTGGCTGCATTTCCTGAGAGTAAAGTAAGAGATGTTTAAAGTTTGTGGCAGGGATCTTTTTCCAGCTGACATGCACCATCACCTGTCAAATGCTCACAAATAATATCCCTGGCTGGAGATGAGAAGTTGATTGGTCTTCAGTCACCAACCCCTTGGCAGGTGATTTTGCACTTAAAACTAGAACTAATACATACCACTATGTATGCAAGTTTGAATCAGTGAAGATGATAGCAATGAGGACCAAATTACCTAATCTTATAACTTGACAGAGATCTGTCTGACAGGGCTATGTGTTTACAAATGTATTCTAGATCTAATGCACAGTCATGCATATAAAACTAGTAGATGTTTTTCTTTCATACAGAATATAAATACTTTTAAAATGTAATCAGAACATAATAGTCATATCATTCTCCATGGGTTCTGTAAGATATAGTCATTTACTTGATAAAAACTAAAATAGGACAGCACATTCATTTGTTTAGCAATCTACTTGAAAAAACAAAAGGATTCTTGCAAACACACCCATGGCAGGCTATAAACCTGGACCCACTGTAAATGAAACTCGTTATCCTGGGCCCAGCAGTAAATATTTTAATTACAATATTTGAAACCAAGTTGACATATTTTATTTAAATTCAATAATAAATTATAAGTTATTAATAAGCACCTTGTCTTAGATCAAATTAAACATGATTTCATTGAAAGTAAACCACAGTAAATGACACACAATTTCAGCCATGGTGAAAATGGTTATGAGGCCAGTCACCAATGGCCTTTTTGACGTTCACTAAAATGGTTGGATAAAAACTATGGAATCCAACTTGTTCTGCATTAAAATCAGCATTTCAAAACACATTTGACCCCATTCACAGTACACAGGGTTGATTGAGCATTATTTAGCTACTTTGCAAATTGTAACAATGAAAATGTAAATTATGATATGTTTGCGCTGCGACTGGCCCATCTTAGTACATCTACCCCATACTGTACTACAGCAAACCATGTATTAAAAAGCAACCTTTAACAATCCATGTACTTACTCAGTTTGTTTTATAAGTTGTGTGTTTCCTAGTCTAAAAGATGGCCTTTCTTCTCCTCCAATCCCCTTCCTTAGTAAAAACTTTTCTGCTAGATCAAATCCTGCAAGACAAAAATACACTTAACTAATTGCCTTCCATTTTAAATGCTGCCATTGTTTTACAGTACAACCCATTTTTTTCTAACTGCTCTAGATAAAGAGCTGTTATCTGGTAAGATTATTTTTGTAAACACTGCAGATCATCAACACATTGTCAACTAGAGAAAGTTCATATTTTTTATCTTTCTTTCCCCAAAGAGCTAACATAAAGCTTCATCACTTCTGACCAATAGACATGTTTGGGGGGATTTACCTCCTGTTTGGATAATTGGGTGGTATGGATAAGAACATTTTCTACAGTTCTTTATAATTTACCAGAAAACAGCTTTGAGTTTAATAATAATAATAATAATAATAATAATAATAATAATAATAATAATAATAATAATAATAATAATACAATGTAAAAGGTAAATGTCACAGCGAAAGTATAATTTTATTGAAGGCCAAATCGCATCGGGTCCGGTGAGAAAAGACCTTAAAAGCTGAAATATCAAAAAATAATACCTAATAAAAAATCTTTATATAGTGCCTTTCCTAGTAGACCACCATAACAAAGTGCTTTACAAGATACAAGATTAGGGTGTGTGAACTGTGCATCAGATGCAGAGTCACTTACAACTACGTCTCACCCGAAAGATTGAGCACAAGGAGGACTTGCTCAGGGTCACACAGTGAGTCAGTGGCTGAGCTGGGATTTGCACAGGGTACTTGCTGGTTACAAGCCCATTACACAGCCCCCTTAAATGTCTGTATTACAAGACCCATCTGTTGTTACAACTTAAGGCCAGAAAAAAGACCATGTATTTTTTTTTTTTTACGTCCCTTAAAAAATCGACCACCTGAAAAATCTGTTGTTAATAAACAAAACAAAAAACAATACATATTTTTTAAGACTTAATTACTCTGCAACTTCAAAAATACTAGACATTTTTTATGAGAAGCTGGAAAGCATATGTACTGCCAATACAAACTTAATAAATCCCTCAAAATCAATGTATATTTTACAAACTACATAACCATTACTCAAAGCATACAGATCCAACTGCTCACTTTGACGCTTCTGGACAATTTACCAAATAATCCAGCTGAGATATTGTTTCATTTAAATCAAAATAAACTCTAAGGGCCTGTGGCAAAGTGCCCGCCCCTGTGTGTGTTATATGTTGTGTGTTAATGTTGGTGTATAGTCATTGGTACATGGGATATAAACGGGTCTATGTGACACGAGTGTTTAAAATGTATATTTGTATTTAGGCACGAGGATTGCACAGCACTTCACATGCAAGTAAAATGTAATAATATGCGAGCATGGGGAATTGCACTTTATTAATTCACGTGCAGTTGTACCGCGACTCCAATTGAATGATTGATTGCTAATTGAGTCTCGGTACAGCTGCATAAAAGCTGCATGTTTTCACCCACTCGGGGTTGTGTGTTCTGTGAGTGGAGAACGGGATTGGAGACGGAGGTAATTGTGATAATTGTAAGAAAAATAGAAGCTCACCGTGTTTGTCTGTGTAGTTTTTTTTTGTTTTGTTTTTTTTGTTGGTTTTTTTTTTTTTTTTTTTTTTTTTTTTTTTTTTTTTTTTTTTTTTTTTTTTTTTTTTTTTTTTTTTTTGTTTTTTTTTTTTTTTTGTTGGTTTTTTTTTTTTTTGTCCGTTTTGTTTATCTATTTATTTTGGTGAAAGTGCCGTGTCCTGTGTTTTTGTTTGTTGCAAATTTCCTGACTGTCTGTTCACTTATTAAATGCTGAGCGAGACCATTCGCTCAGCTTAACCAAATTCCACCTCTCTTGTTGTTTATTTCTTGTCTCTGGTCTGACGCCACCCACTCTTGTCGTCTTTGTGACAGGGCCCTATTTAGCAAAGTTCGCAAACCCCTAAAGCAATCGCAAAACACTTTTGGCAACAGTATCAGGCGCACATGGTCATTCGAATTGAAAGAGAACCAGGTCTATGTGCAAATTACATGGTCGCCTATAAATACCGGTGAAGCGAGAGAGAAAATAAAAGAAATACGGAGTGCACTCTGGATTAATGTGATACTTTGTATCTAATAAATAAATAAATAAGTGAATGATTTCTACATGGCCCGATAAAGAGAGGAGGAGGAGACGTCTCCAAATATTTAGAAGTCATCTGTCTTTTCTGTGCCTGTCTGACATACAACGTATGCAACAATTTCATCTCAACAATCATTGACATCTGCCAACTGCTTCAGGCTGACCTGGAAGGAGACATGTGGAGAGCACACTGTCTGCTTGTAGCTCTAAAGTACACACACCGATACAGAATGCACACTTCTATGTAAATCGTAATGGTACCTATTCTGTCAATGTGCAAGTAGTGTGTGATCTGTGATGCCAAAAAATACATCACAAATGTGAATGCAAACTATCATTGCTCCGCTCCAATCTCAGGCTGGTTGATACTAGAGACAACAGGTATCCACTGAAGCGGTGGCTACTGACAGTGCTGCTCAACCCAATGATCCCTGCCAAACAGAGGTATAACCGTACCTTTAAATGTGCTTTTACTGTAATTGTGCGAACATTTGGAATCCTCAAAATGTGATTCTGATGTTTGGCTGTCTCTGAGGGAATACTACAGTACCCTCTTCAGAAGTTTAGCAATATAATTCTCGCTTGTGTTTTACAGAGTAAAGAGTACAGGTTTCGAGGGAAGCATATGCTGAACTGGAGCCCCAGTGTTGGAGGTTTCAGATGCTGCAAGTGCCAGGCAGGCCAGACAAAGCCTTATAGGCAGCAAGTGAAACAGAAAAAATAAATGTATGTAACTTCATTTTGCTTATAGATCACTTTTTAAATGTTGTATTCACTCTCTCCCTCCAGGCTGCTAAAAAAAAAAAATAGCCTTGCTTGAGGGGCTTGGTCATCCCCTTCACTTGGGCTGTTGGACATTTTAAAAAACGCTGCGCTTTTTCGTTCCTTCTTTTTTTCTGGTTTCAAAACACCCTCCGTTCGCTATTGCAGATGCACAGGTGCTCTAAAAGGGAATATTGAATTCTTAACGGTTGTAACTTTACTCCCCCCACTGTGCTTTGATTGGTTGGACGCATGATTCGCTATTTGATGTGTGTTAGCTCACACATGAGACCCATCTTCTAAATCATGGTTTCGTGCGCTATCGCAGCGGTTCGTTAACGTTGTCATTTTTGCCCTAGCGATAGCAGCTGGGCACAGATTTGTTAAATAGGGCCCTAAGCATACAAGGAACATGTGACAAATAACAATAAGAAAATCAATGTACAGTACAGTATCATCATATTACAATGAACCTTGAAATATACTTTAGGCTTACCTGTCACTTCAACATTGTGCCTTTGGTTTTGTTTCAGATTTTTTTTTTTAATCCTTAATATAGGGCATGAATTACCTAAAGTAATAAACAAAACAACAAAGTAAATACAGACGGCAAAATGATGGCACTGTCATATCCATTATAAAGTATAGCTACATAAGCGACATAAACTTTGATTTAATTCTGGCCCTAGTCTGTACCACCACTGACTTTTCAGGTCAAAGTCACGCATCCCTGAACAGCAGCCTTGGATAGCTACCCACAGATGATACTCTTTAGCAATAATATAATTTGTTCTGATTCAGACCTAACATTCACGGTGACAAAAGGGACACCACAAGCATTCACTGACAAGAGACACAGTTCACTATATAAAAGGCTGCTATGTTTGGCTCTTTTAGACTGTGATTACATTCTACAGTATAGGCTACTGTAGCTTTTGTTGTGTGTAACATATTATGTTGTTTTTTCCACTGGCCAGAGAGATCACTTAAATGATTACCCTTAAGACCTGCTCATTCTTCATTTCCAATTGTCTTTAAGGTAGGTTGTCATACAGCCTCAAAAACAACTGACCAAGAAAAAATACTATTTAACCATTCAAATAATGCCAAGGTTATAAAAATCTAGCAATTTAACTCTCCTTGTGTGTCGTCTCAAAGTGTATTTCTGTCTGTAAAATGTTAAGGTCCTGTTTAAATAATTTCAAACAGCAGTAGTAGATCTATTATGTAGACACCCGTTTCTCCGTCATTATTTTAGGGATTAGTAATTTTCAGTAAGCTTTCTCCAGTGATTTTATTTGAACAATTATTAGGAGTTTCTGGTAAAGATTTTGTGATTTATTAATTTGCATGTATGTTTTACTGTACATTATGCACAGATACCAATAATAATGCTTTTGAAAACCAAAACCTATGTTTAGCCTTTTAATGTATTATAACTTTTTTCCCCAACAGGGAAAAATTAAATGCTGCGATTAAATATACTGATGCGTATATGGAATACACATAAGTAAATAATATAGAACAATAAGCATCATATTCAACTCATTTTAGCAATGCTATCCTTACAGTAGCTTTAAAAAAGTAACAAAAAAATAAACAAAAAACAAACAAACAAGAACTATGATGAATATAACTCACATTATTACATTCATTCAATGCAGTGTTAACACACTGTTATCAGTTTTGGTTATTAGGCACTTAAAAAAAAAAAGTTGCTGTAGATTAGCAGCTCCACAATTAAAATGTTACCCTAGGGATGGTGTTTCGGCAAAACTTTCTTTTCAGTGTTGTGCTAACTAAAGTTTTATTTTCATTGCAGCAGCATGTGTACATTTTTGTCATCCTATTTAGATGCTTGTCTTTCAGTTTACTGCTGATGTGTGTTCTGTGATATCCAAAAATGTGTCTTGTGTATCCGATAGGAACTATTGCATTTCCAGCCCATCGCTTTTTTTTTTTTTTTTTTTTTTTTTTAATTTGGCTTTGATTTAAAGAACATACAACTTCGCTCTCCAGTGGACTGCTAATTGTCAATCATCATATCATATCATATAAAGTGATTGGGATTCTCAACAAGAAGGGCAATACAGAGTTAATTGGAAGCACTTGAAATATTGAAGCATGTGTTACAAAACTTTGAAGAGGTACCACGCAGAACTCTGACACTCGGAATGGCATGTCTGGTCTAAACTTGGTAATTTGAGCAAGAGAGATTGTTGAAATGCTTGAGAGACCAAATAAGTGTTGTAGCTCTTATTGCTGGCAATCAAGTTGAACAAGAAAAAAGGAACGGACAGATTCAGGGAAATTATATAATGGAAAAAGATAACTAGTAATTATTAACATTAAGTTGAAAAGGAAGTACACATTTAATTAAAGCTGTTTTTAAAGATACCTAATACTTTGGCATTCTCCAAAAACAGGACCTACTGAAAACAAATGTAGCTGCGTACTCTAACAGTGCCACTGTAAACTATGGAGGAAAATCCACCTTTTTAAATCTTTTTTTTTAATTCTTATTGGGTCTCTGGGTAGTTATTCAGAAGTGGACTATCTTGGTATAATGCAGTATGAAATTATACTAAGTTCTGACAAGTGCACGACATACCTGTCCTGTCACTAACAGCCATTCCAATGGTGAAAGGGCTGACACTTGCTAGCCAAAGCAAAACAGTCCATGTTACAACGTGCTTCATTTCTTCTTTGACTCATGTGAACAGAGTTCTCAGGAATCTGTGGGAGGAAATATGGATTTTTGTTTGTTTGTTTGTAAAAGTGGATAGCAACAAATGGAAATGTTAATTCTATTTCCTAAGAGAATAATAATAACAATAATACTAATACTAATAAATGGACTTTGTTTCTTGAATATCCAGCAATGCCAGACTTGTGACTGCAGCTATTCAAAGGTTTGTCTCACTGACTGATGAGTAATATTTTGTGGACAATGATACACTGTGATTTGGTTGCACATGTAAAAAAGAACCTGAGGTGGAGTACACCAGGAAATGGTTTTTGAAAGAGAATGACAGTTGTGGCATGTGATCCAAAGACTGACAAGTAGTTCTCTTTGAGATTCCTCTTGTGTGCCTGAATCTTAAACTAGTAACTGTAGTTACTAGTTACTGTAACTGTCATTTTTTTAAAGGGTATTGCATTCGACGTGTACAATAGGCTATATGTAAATAGGCTAGCAAAGCCTGTCCAGTTTGTTGTCATTCTTGCAGATTTCGTTTTACCAAAGAACTGTATAACTTGTATAGAACACGTTAATTTATACAAACATTTAAAATGATCCCTTAAGAAAAACAAAACTTAAATGAGTTGCTAACCATTTTATGACCACATGTAAAACACGAAATCACAATGTAAGCTTTCGAAATGTCTTACATTGTCAATGTAATCAAATATAGAAAAAAAATAATTCGTATTGCTGCTTTTACATTAAACAAAGCACGGGAGTTTAAAACTATTAAACCCGTGTTTATGGCGGTGTTTTGGGTGTGTGGGTAGGCTTCATTTAACGAATTAAAATAATGAACAAAGTATATATTTTTAAACCATTTTATCGACATTCTATTGTTTCATCCTTCAAAACAGGTGAGCTATCTAATCAAATGCCCTATTATTTATTCTGTGACTATTTGTTCACGTTGAGGAAAGCTACTGACCTGCTCGCTGAACTTAAACTTGCAACATGACCCTGATATGATCTACTGTCTCGGATCCTCAATGTAAACCCAATGCCATTAATAAGTGATTTTGGGTGTCACGTGAATCCTGCTACTTAAAATTGAATTGCACGTGGAAAAGAGCCAGAAATCCTAAAAACGTGTCTGTCATCTTGTCAAAGCCAAGGATAAGTTTCCCTCTCTGCTAATTCTTCTGTGCTGAAATAAATCCAAAAGCTGCACCATATTTTAACACGAACGCTTCCCATACTAACAATGTAAGTTTCATTTAGGTTCAAACGGTGTTATTAACGCACATATTGCTTCCCATGTACATACAGCTTAATAATAGATATACTCATAAGACCGCAGCATCTTCTCTTTTTAGCACCATACGTATTTGCTTTTTTCTACCTGCACTAAAGTACAAGTTCCACAGTTACAATATTTAAAGTGCCCAGATTATATTTGCCAACTTATCCCATTATTTTCTCACCCCTGATAAAACTTTAAAACAATCAATTGTACAATATATATATTGTTTCAGTCGATATCTACTTGCAATACCATATGAATACCATAATATGCCCATCACATACAGGACACTCACAGCAAATAAACGTTTTTGTTTTGTTTGTTTGTTTGTTTGTTTGCCCCCCCCCCCCCCAATTATAATAAGGTATTTGACTATACTATCGTAAAAAACACAGTAAATTACAAAAACTATAGTACTTGGCTGTAACAATTATAATTGTTACCGACATCACAATAGCAAGAAATGTAACGTAGGTACAATACTGTACATGTCATTATTACTGAACGTAAGCTAATATAATATATAACAAAAACTGTCACACAATTTATATACTTACATTTACAAAGTTGTCCCCCAGCAAAATTCCTACAAGAAGCATACACACATGTTTAGCAGTCAGTTGTGATTCTAAAGTAGACTGCAAATACAAACTGAGAATGGGATCTCCTGCCTAGATCCAAGTCCTTATTAGTCACACACTGACTGACCCTCCCACTCACTCATTACTGAAATACACTAAGGACCGCAACCAACACTGGTACTGTGAAATTAAAGCTGTACTCTCAACCTTTGTTTCAGAGGAAAACAAAACAATTAAATACAACAGCATGCATATTATATGCAACATTTATATATCACACACACACACGGATATTAAAATTAAAATATGCACGTGAACGCCATCGTTTGCAGGTATTTTCTTGAAAACTGGAAAATAAATGTAGCGAAAATATGAAGTTATTTATGACAGACATGTTTATAATATGTGTGAAACATTGGTCAATAAAAAGAAGGAAATGTATATTGCATAGACACATTTTAATTTGGCCAAATAAACCAAATAAACATTTTTTTTTTTCCAGATTTAACTTAAATCTTAAAATATTAAGCAACTCCTCAACATTTAAATGCTAAATCTTTATTTTAATCTTTATGTTTTTTTTATTTTGAGAATCAAGATTTTGTGAACTTAAATATTTAACAAAATCTTAAATCACTTAACAAGATGCAATATTTAACTAGATATTAAATCTCTTAACTAGATTTAACATTTGGCTAAATATTTAACTGTCCAGCTAAATCTCTAAAAAAGATTTAACATTTAACTAAATAATTAATTGGTCAGATAAATTTGGAGTTTGTATGCAAATGAGCTCTGACAGCTTTGTACGTTCACACGATTTGATTGGCTCTTGTAATGCTAAAATGTGCATATTTCCCAATTACCCATTGTTCTCTATGCATTGCTTTCATTCCACTTAACTTGAAAGCTACTTGTTTTTACTTATGCTCTTGAGGTTTTCGTAAGTCAAAGTACTCTTTGTGTTTTACATCAGCATTTTTGGGAAGGGCGGGAAAAATACTGTATATCCACAGTCTTTGGTCAGGTTCTCGTTCAGAAGGACATCATGACTGATTCCAATAATTTACATAAAATTATCGAGCGTGCAGTTGCTGCTGGTATAAAGGCCGTCATACATGGGGCGATTTTTGTCATCAGTGATTTATCATGAAAACCACCTCACCATACACAGGGTGATATTTGTCGACGGCGATGTGTCGTCAGCGATTTATCATGAAGATACAGACAACATGCCCCACATGTCATCCAGTTCCTATCCAGTTTTAAATAACTTTAGCATAACCGAGGCAGAAGTGTTAAAGGGACTAGGAACTCTTAAAATAAATAAATCCCCTGGGCCGGATGAGATCCTCCCAATAGTACTCAAAGAAATGAAAGAAGTTATTTACAAACCACTAACCAAGATCATGCAGCAGTCTCTTAACACAGGGGTGGTACCGACAGACTGGAAAATTGCAAACGTAATACCGATCCACAAAAAGGGAAACAAAACTGAACCAGGTAACTACAGACCAGTAATCCTGACTTCTATTATATGCAAACTTATGGAAACTATAATAAGATCCAAAATGGAAAATTACCTATATGATAACAGGGTCCAGGGAGACAGTCAACGTGGTTTTAGGAAAGGGAGATCGTGTCTAACTGACTTGCTTGATTTTTTTGAGGATGCAACATTGATAATGGATAATTGCAAAGCATATGACATGGTTTATTTAGATTTCCAGAAAGATTCTGACAAAGTCCTGCACAAAAGATTAATTCTCAAACTGAACGCAGTTGGGATTCAAGGAAACGCATGTACATGGATTAGGGAGTGGTTAACATGTAGAAAACAGAAAGTACTGATTAGAGGAAAAACCTCAGAATGGAGTGTGGTAACCAGTGGTGTATCACAGGGATCAGTATTAGGTCCTCTGCTATTCCTAATCTACATTCATGATTTAGATTCTGGTATAGTAAGCAAACTTGTTAAATTTGCAGACGACACAAAAATAAGAGGAGTGGCAAACACTGTTGCAGCAGCAAAGGTCAGTGTGGGGAAGCTATAAAAAAGGCTAACAAGATGCTCGGATACATTGTGAAAAGTGTTGAATTTAAATCAAGGGAAGTAATGTTAAAACTGTACAATGCACTAGTAAGACCTCATCTTGAATATTGTGTTCAGTTCTGGTCACCTCGCTATAAAAAAGATATTGCTCCTCTAGAAAGAGTGCAAAGAAGAGCAACCAGAATTATTCCGGGCTTAAAAGGCATGTCATATACAGGCTAAAAGAATTGAATCTGTTCAGTCTTGAACAAAGAAGACTACGTGGCGACCTAATTCAAGCATTCAAAATTCTAAAAGGTATTGACAATGTCGACCCAAGGGACTTTTTTGACCTGAAAAAAGAAACAAGGACCAGGGGTCACAAATGGAGATCAGAAAAAAGGGGCATTCAAAACAGAAAATAGGAGGCACTTTTTTACACAGAGAATTGTGAGGGTCTGGAATCAACTCCCCAGTAATGTTACTGAAGCTGACACCCTGGGATCCTTCAAGAAGCTGCTTGATGAGATTCTTGGATCAATAAGCTACTAACAAACAAACGAGCAAGATGGGCCGAATGGCTTCCTCTCATTTGTAAACTTTCTTATGTTCTTATGTTCTTATGAAAACCACCTCACCATACACAGGGTGATTTTTGTCTACGGCGATGTGTCATCAGTGATTTATCATGAGAACATCTCACCATACACAGGGCGATTTTTGTCGTCAGTTATTTTTCATGAGAACCTTCTCACCATGCACAGGGCGATATGTATCGCCATTGATGTGTTGTCAGTGATTTATCGTGAGAAGCTTTTGATCATACATGGGCTAATTTTTGTCACCAGCGACGTGTCGTCAGTGATTTATCGTGAGAACCTTCTCACCATACATGGGCCAATTTTTATCGTCCAGTTAGAGAATGGCAGAAGGAGGACTGCCGGTGTTATGCAGATTCCTGTATCCCCATACAATTCTGTATCCCCCTTAGATTTGACACCTAAGTAGATCAAAATCTCTGTACGAGAACGCTTGATATTTCTGAACAGTATTTACATGTAATACAATTGAAATGTGTTTTAAAAGTTAAAATACAGTTTTAAAAGGTTACTTTTAATCAAGGATTTTGTGTATTGAGCAACACAGGAGGCTGAGCGTACTGTAGAAAAAGTGTGGTGTTAAATGTGCTGTTTTATTTTGCTACATAATTACTTTGGTCTTGTTTTCAATATTTTTTGCAAACTGCAGCAGAACTCAAGGGCAGTGCTTGAGAACACAGCGGGACTCGGGCAAAGGAATATCAAGCATCCACGTCCAGCTTTGAAAAACTGCATCTGCACAGGCATGGAATCATGCGGGGATACAGAATTCTATGGGGTACAGAAATGTATGTAACACCAGTTTTATGTGCTTCTGTAACTCTTGCTTTGAAAAACAGTTAATATGCTGTGTGAATACACACCCACAGACAGCATATGGACTATATTAGCATATACCAATCGCAAATTATAGCAGATCGGCGTATAATGTATATTTTTTTTTTTTAAGACGAGTGATCTAAGACCATTTAGTTTCAATTTTAAATCATCTTTTTTTTGCAGTGTACAGTAATGTGAACAAAGCATCACAATGTATTTTTTGTTACCGGTAGGCTATACACTAAAGTATAAAGAAAGTGCACTATAGCCGTAGATACTTCTTTGAGTTTATGTACTTATTTATTTCAAATAAATGTAGCACTTATGTGTGTGTTTTTTAAACCGGACACCTCATTTTTTTGGACAACCTATCTGTCTCATGTCATGTCTAGTTTAACATGGGACGGACTATGTCTATTTCAAATGTAATTTCAAAATGTGTTTTCTAATAAGAGATTGACCAATAGGTCTGTCCGGCCGAGGCTTTACACATCTAAAAATTAGAATCTCACCTGACATGATAATCTCAGCAACAATTTCTTCAATTGCCTTGTTCCTTTTATTTTTATCATGATACTTTTTCTTTTTCGTATATAAAGATGGATATTTCTCATAGAGATCTATTCATTTTTTAAATGCACTCCCGTTGCCACGCAACTACAGACATCATGTCCCCAAGATGTTTGGGTAATCGAGAAATATGTAAATTTCAGCATTAGAAGAGCCAATCAATTATGTGAAAGTCACCTAACGGCTTCTACATTCATAGAGTTTTAAAAGTCAAAGTATAATTTGCATACATGTTTCACCCTGTTTGGGGCTCATCAGTGCAGCACAACTGTACTTTGACTTATGAAAAGCTCAAGAGAGTAAGGAAAAACAAGTAGCTTTCCAGTTATGTGGAATAAAAGCAATGAATAGAGAACAATGGGTAATCTAGAAATATGCAAATTTCAGCATTACAAGATTTAGCTGGCCAGTTAAATATTTAGCTAAATTTTAAATCTTGTTAAGAGATTCAATATTTAGTTAAATATTTAGCTAAATGTTAAATCTTTTTAAGAGATTTAAGATTTAGTTAAACATTTAAGTTCACAAAATCCAGATTTATTTGTGAACAGCTAATTCTTGATTCTCAAAATAGATATTTAATAACAAAATATATATTAATTTTTAAATTAAAGATTTAGATTTAAAAGTTAAAAAGTTGCTAAATATTTTAAGATTCATAAATTATTCTGAATGTACACATTTAAAAAAAAATAATTATTTATTTTCACAACATTTATAAATCTGGGGATAAAATACACCCCCATACTCTAACATGGGTTGTGCTTGTTTCTGGTCTTGTTGGGGCTTGTTTTGAAGAACAAGTTTGCTATTTTTCTGTCAGAACTATGGAAACCCTGTCAGCATCTGGTAACCCTGCTCTACAGTATAGTTACATAACTTGAACTTGTGAGTCGCAACTGTTAATGTATAATGGGTTCCATCTCTAACTTTAGCTGTATTAAGAAATGCATAGTAATATCATGCTGTTTGAGTGGGAGATTATGAAATGAAATAACATCACTTGACTTACAAAATTATGCACAAACCTTCATACAACTTATTAAATTAAACATAATAAATAAGGATTCAATCTTGAAAAGATTATTATTATTATTATGATGATGATGATGATGATAATGATAAATCCTATGTGTAATACCCTCTCCTCCCCTCTCGTATATTGGGGAATAAAATATCGTATATTTTGTTCAGAATCAGCTCGTCTCACTGTCCTATTGCAGCCACTTAAGACTGAGAGAATAAGACTGAGGTTTTGAAACAGAAGTGCATCCATTTGCAAAAAAAGATCTGTGTAAGGCCACGGGTACCTTTTGCTTGTTTGTTGCAAATGAGTTTTATCTTTTAAATAAATGTTTAGCTTATTTTATGTTTTTTGATATAGGGGTCTAAAAATAAGAATTATTCTAATTATTACACTGAATTGTAAAATGCTGGCACCTTAGTAACCACAGCGTTTATTTCAGGTTCTCTTCACCTCTTACTCATTATTCATTATTTATTATATTCAAACTTTTTCATTGTTTATCTCTCAGGGTTTCTTATGGCCTGTGATGAGTCAAAGGGTTTTCGGTCTGTGATTCAGCCTCCCGACAGTAGATGGCATCAAACCAACTCGGGACTTCCCTTACCAAGATCTCGTGACCATGGCAAAAGTCATCTTTTGAGGGGCGGCACCTTGGTGAGGGGCGGAAGTACGAGTATGTAAATTCCAGCCACTGGAGTCAAGTGAAGGATAAGGACACGTGTCGGTTGGGGATTGGTGTTCCACTGACTACAGAGGCGGGACATTACATACTAAAGGGAACGTACTACTGTGTTCGGGGTTGGTCCGAAAGTAAAATAGGAGGAGTAACGGGTGGAGGGAGAGACTGGTTTTGTGCGGCGGGATTTTTAAAACACTAACATTTCTTTTGTCTTTTTTTTGTTTATGTATGGGTCGCCACGAAGACAAATTAAAGACGAGTCATCACAGTTTGTTTTGGATCTCACCCCTGCACTCCTTCCCTCACACCATTTTGTTTTCGTTTGTTATTTAATCCTTTTGTTGTGTATAGAGAATAAAAATAAATTATTTTATTTCTGTACACATAAATTACTGTCTGGACATTCCATTTAATACACTCTCGCCTCACACGGCCATTGTGTTATTTGTTTATTTGTGTATCTATCTTCATATATTAATAGGAGCAAAACAGTTAAATTCTACACATGAAGTATGGAAGCGGCACACTCCCTGCCCAAGAAGTGAGGGGTCAGCCTACACCATTGAATTTTTTCAGTCACAGTATTTTCTAAGTTTGGGTTTGCAAAATTTCTGCAAGTCTGTCAAAGCAGACAGAGCCGTTTCTGTGTGTACCTGGTTCCTACCTGCTTCCCTTTTTTTATTGAGGATCACCTCTCTTTGAAACAGTATGTTGGACGATTGACTGATTGGAAATTGATTTGCAGCCACATTCCTCTCAATCAATCATCATCATATGAAAACAGTAACTGCTGTCATTCTGCAGATATTGTTGATTAACACGAGGCAGTATGATGATACAATAGTGGAATGCACATTTAATCCTTTTATTTACATTAGTATTTTATATGGGATCTCAGATATATAGAATAAAACGCTGAACAACAAATAAAGATACTAAATATTAGTTGACTTCAGCAGAAAGCACAGATCTACTGGACTTTTTGCAACTTAAAGAGAAAAAGATCTGTTTCGTGCCAGTCAGAGTCGGAGTCGGAGCCATGAAGCTAGACAAGTGTTCTCCAAGTGTGGTGCACTTTTGCTTGGGGATAACAAGCAGGCCAGAGTCGGAGGACATCAGCTTGCGGGCTGGGACAAAACAGGTCAGTAGGTTGAGGAGGTACTCAGGACTGGTGTGATGGTGCATTGTAGGTGAGCAGGAGAGTTTTGAAAATAATCCTGAACTTTACAGGTAGCCAATGCAAGACAGGAGGTAATGTGATCATGCTTTTTACATCTGGTAAGGATCCTGGCAGCAACATCCTGAACTAGCTGCAGTCCCTTTATGGCATGTGCCGGGAGACCACCATATAGAGAGTTGCAGTAATCGAGCCGAGAAAAGACAAATGCATGACATAGTATCTCCACGTCCGGGAGGAAAAGGTAGGGACGGACTTTGGAGACAACTTTGATGACACCAAGGCTTTATACAGTGGGTGAAGGCAGCAGCAGACAGCTTCCGAGGTTCAGGGCAGCTATATTGAGATTCTTAAGTTGAATTTTAGAGCCTACCAGAAGGAGTTCAGATTTGCTAGTGTTTAACTGAAGAAAATTGGCAGACATCCAGGCCTTGATGTCTTGAATGCAAGCCGAGAGCCGGACCATGGCAGAGGGGCTTCGAAGGTCAAGTTTTAAGTAGAGCTGGGTGTCATCGGCATAGGACTGAAACAAGAGGCTGTGTCGGTGGATGAGGTGACCAAAGAGAAGCATGTAAATATTGAAGAAAAGGGGCCCAAGAACTGATCCTTGGGTGACACCACAAGTGACTGGATTTGCAATGCCACTGTGTCCAGCATAGAAAACAGACTGCATGCGTCCGGATAGATAATAGGACATCGAGGAGAGACAGGTTCCAGAGATTCCAACATACTTCAGAAGGTGTTCAAGAAGAATGCCATGATCTATGGTGTCAAAAGCGACTGTTCAGTCAAGGAGGACAAGCACAGAGAGAGCACCAGCATCAGCATTGAGCAGGAAATCATTCACAATCTGGAGCAGAGCAGTTTCAGTACTGTGATGTTTCATCAGCTCACTGGCTACAGCCCTTTCCAGAGTTTTGGATAGAAAGGGGAGATTGGAGATGGGATAGAAATTAAATAAGTCAGCCAGGTCGAGGGAGGGTTTTTTGAGTACCCGCGGAAGCTTAAGGTCAGCAGGAACCGAACCTGAGTCCAGGGACAGGTTGAGAGTGTGCATAATTGAAGGAGCAAGATCAGAAGCACAGATGGAAAAGATTAGTCGGCCAGGGGGCAGTGGTTGATTTCAACAGTAAACCGGAGACATCAGCAATGGAGAGAGGAGAGCATAGAATAGAAAGAGGAGAAATTATGACAGGTAAGAGAGGAAGAAGAACGGGAGATAGATCTGTTGGTGGCTGGATGTAGGATTTAGTCAATGCTCTTAAACAGAACACTGGGTTTAACGTGTCCCATAGTTATGAGTTCAGATAAGTACTTTACCCTGGCAGCGGTGAGTGCATGCCTGTAGCTAAGGAGATGGTCATCCAAATCTCTCTGTGAACCGTTAGTCCAGACGACCTCCACTTGCGCTCAAGCTTGCGGCAGGCTGAGTTAAGGAATCAAAGTTTGAGGGTGCACCATGGGCAGTGTCGATCTTTCTTGACCATTCTGGTTGTAATAAATAAATAACCAAATAAATACATACATAAATAAATAAACAAATAAAAACCTAAATAAACAAGTAAAAGCCTTGAGGATTGAGTAGGTGCATTGATTGCGGTTGTACAATGCTTGCAAATTGCAACCTTGGGTGTATATTTGGTCCAATCGTCTTTCCTTTTATAAAAGGAAATTGGAAAACAGTAAAACAACTCATTTTTTGTTTTAGCTTTGTGAGTAGAGAAATAAAAAAAACACACACAAAGTTGTTTTCTGATTTTAATATATATTTTTTTGTTGCCAAACCATATGCCCTGCATCCTACAGCAACCCACCAAAATAGTAACTGATTTGTTTTTATATGCAGTAGTTGTAATTTGGTCTCCTGAAAGACCTGGGGCTCGTTTGTATAATACAATGTTGTGCTATATAGCGTTTCTATATAACGATGCTCACAGAGATTGCAGGTGATAACTAATTGAAAGACCTATCATATTTGAACTTATGATCTCACAATATAGAAACGAGCCCCTGGTCGTTGTCTGAGCAAAACACATTATCATTGAGCTCAAGTGAATTATGTGTGATGGACTAGTCGTACTGCTAGAAACAGGGGCGAGGCTACTGGTATACAAACTTGGTTCCCGTTCCAGGAAGTCCATTATTTCGCTATGCAGCTGTCCTTTTAACTGTTTTTTTTTTAATTTAGTTTACTTAAAATTTGTTATATGGTCACCTATTTTTGAGGATGTTAATTTGAATGGTTTCTTCAGCTGTCAGTTCTCGAGTCTATGCTGACTCTAAACATCAAACCAGTTGCTAGATAATCAAACTCACCAATGGCAGTGTCCTACCCTTCCAGTGTAATGAGAAATACTAGAGTGAAAAGATTGTCCCAAAATTAAAAAAAACCTAAATAAATAAATAAATGAATAAATGCAATGTATTTTGATCTTTATTTATTTATTTATTTATTTATTTACTTATTTATTTGTTTGTTTGTTTCTTTGTTTAATTTTGGCACAAATTATCCTCCATACCAGTGAGCCCCTCTGACTCTGGATATAGGCACATTTTTGTAGTAGTGGGCTCTGCGATGAGATATCCATAGGCAGTGCCCTTGAGATCCAACTAATGCTTTGAAATTGAATTGATGGTTTTGGTAATGAAAGCATTTGTCATTATAAAGCTTAATTGTCGCAGGTCATATACATCACTTCTTGTCTCAACGAGTAGATAAGGGAACTCGTTAATTAAAATGCATGTTAACATGATCAAGAAAAATGAATGGAAGCCTAATTCGCTGTTATGGAAATAGGGACGGCTCTCCCACCAGCGAGCAGCAGCCAAATGGAAATAAAAAACAATGGGAATATCTATTTTGTGTATAATTTGTGAACTTCATTTAAAATTGTGCATTTTGTTATCCAGAATGTACATTTATTTAGAAAACATCATCAAACATAAAATGTTGATTTCCAGTTATCTGGAGTGTGGGTAAAAATTGGATGTCACAGATTTAAAAAATAAATAAATAACAATACCTTCATTCGGGGGAAAATTTTGACACATCTTATTATATACAACTCTTTTAATGTGCATTTTGCAATTCTTTTCGGTTAAAAAGAAGAAAATACCTTTATTTCTTGATGGGTCTTGGTTGGAATTAATTTTCTTATGTATGTATTTTAGTATGTACGATTGTAGGTTATAAATAAATGTCATTTGTTTTTGTAGTTGTTAGTTATAATCCATGTATACCATGTATGTAACATTTCATTATGCATTTATTAAGCTTTTAAAAGTATGATAGAACTCCCTAATCTAATAGACAATTTGTTTATAATTATTCTGTGAATTCCTCTAATCATGGTCAATGCATTTTTTCTGGTAGGCTACTCTTTGCTTTTCTCCATCATAAATAAACTAAACATGATTAGAAGTTGCTCTCGAATACTTACAGAATTATAAGAAAATGTTATATGCATACAGACGTGTGAAGGTGAAAATGTACATTGCACATAAAGTATGGGGAGTCTGACAATAAATACATTTAGGCAAAATCCATGTCATTGATCTGTTGCCTGTAGGAAACTTTATTGTAATATCTACCGTTTTCTAAACCAAAATGTAATTCTGTACTCTTAGGTTTTTATTTGTATCATGCAAATAAAATCTACAGTGCAGGTCAAACAATATACATACTAGAGTTGATAGGCTACAGTTGCATTGATAATTTCTGTAAGAATACACTAGGTGCAAATAACGGTATATGATTTTAGCAATACAAAGAAACGTTTGGTAAGGTTACAAATTATGAAAACAAGTGAATAAATATAATTCATAACCACAAGTACAGAAAGGCTTAAATAGTTTCATAACTACAAATATTGAATTATCTAGGTAGTCTGTAAGAAATGAATCCTGGTCCTTTGCACAGTCTCTGTATCAGTGGTGCGGTCTGTTACATACATAAATTACACCTATAACTTTAAAGTCTGTTTCAAAGTTCTTTCCAACATGGCAGCTCTTGTACACTGAGAGAGTAAGGATTATTGCCCACACTGTCAAACAGGTACCACAGCAATAATGATCCATGATGTGGTACGGAACAGAAAAGCCAGAGCTCTTCTTGTTATGTTGTTTTTTTTTTTATCGCTTTTCCTCCAGTGATTGAGAGGACAGGTCCCAAAACCCAGTGCACTAGAGCTGCAATTTTGAAAAGAGCTAGGTAGGGTATTATAATACTTTGTTTAAAATGTATTATGTTGGTTATTTTTAACATTCAGTTCTTTTAAATTTGTTTAGGAGAACGTAGCACATTTTCAATTCCCTCATAACTGTTTTTCTTTGTTAATACCATGATACTGGAAGATAAATACAGCAGTCAAGGCCCTTCATCTTGGGAAAGGTGAAACAGTATAGTCAGCTTCTTTTTCCCATTCCAGTCCAGAATCCTGTTTATTTTCATTATTGAAAGTGAAGGCTATAACCTTTAATTGTTGCACTTCCTGTCATTCTGTAATGTGTGTGCTAGTTTCTGTAGGAGCTGCCATTTCTTAAGTTCAATAACACATATTTACCAAAACAAAGTTGCAATAAAATAGGCCAAAATGTTTAAATATACGTTTTACCTTATTATTTTAGTATCATACTGTATTGTGGAATATGAGCATTTTAATATTTGAAGTGGGACAAATTTGAACCTTTAACAGTGCTGGACTGGTTAGATTATTCCAACATTTTCTGTACACAACGAATAAAAAACTAGCTTGGTTTGAAATATTGTTACACACAAGATGAAATCATTATCCATTAGTCTGCACTGCAGATGGCTGAAGGTCCATTTGATATGCCATGCCAACTTGGGTGTGAAATCCAGATTTTGAATCATGGCCCAGAGGAATACAAAGGTAAATTCAGAATAATGAAAAGCAAAGTAAATATTAAGGTCATGCTCATGCTACTTTTTAAATTATTAATGGTACTTTTTTATCGTCTCACTTCAGTCATTAAAAAAAAAAAAAAAAAAAAAAACATTGCTGAACATTGTTGTTCTTGCATCTCTATTATGTCAAAATAATGAATTACCAACAATAATTCCACAAAGTGCCACTCAAGCATTTTCTTGTTATAAGTAAATGGATATAAACGTAATGCAGCAAAACCAGAAAAACAGCTAACAATAAATTATTAATACCAAATTATACAGAAGTTTAGTCAGGCATGTTTTCAGTGGCCAAGTTTCTGACAGCATTCTGGGCAAAAATGAGACTCAATCAGGCAGGGACTTTGTCTGCCAGAAACATGTCTCATCAATCAAGAGTTTGATTACGGCTGGTATAGAGGTATCCCATCCATAACTATTAAACAGTCAATAGTGCCAGATTAAAAAAAAAATAGTAAAAGAAACTTAAATCAAGGGCAAACATTTAGACTAAAAGCCTTTTTGTATTACTAACTCATCCGTGAAATGAACTAAAAACAGTGTCCCCTAACACGAAGCTGGGGCATGTGTTAAGATCTGGCCAAGGGGAAACACTGCCCCCTATTGAGCAACCAACACCATTCCAATTTAATGTTGTTTTTGATATTTAATTTAAATATACAGTAGATGCTCTGAAATCATATCCTGCTAAAGAGTAAAAAAAAAAAAACTTTGCACAGTGGAGCTTTGTGGAGCTCATACCCAAATGGCAATGAACAGTGGTAACCCTTCACACTGAACGCGCAAGTTATTTCCCACCAGCAAAAAAAAAAAAAAAAAAAGGTCATGCAAAGGAAACTCTGGACAGCCAACTTGTTAACTTGTTATCCTTTTGATCAGCTAAGTGTGCTTTCCTATAGCTTTCAAAAACATTATATCATCACCCGAATAGGTGACTCGGGTCATGCTTACCACTAACAGAGAGAGTTAAATTAACATAATATTCTTCTCAGCAATCATTTACTTGCCACCATTCATGTTTTTGTTGTGTTTAACTATAACGCCCTTTTAAAATGACCCTGAACACTGTTTAATGTGTTTTGGTTTCTGAATTAAAGCAGATAAACTGTTAATTGTGAAATTAATTCGTAAATGGGAGGTGAAAAGTCAAGCAAAAACATTGAAAGTCAGAAGCCCTAATGCGTATGTGTGTGTGTGTGTGTGTGTGTGTGTGTGTGTGTGTGTGTGTGTGTGAGACTGACTTGTCTCAACATGACTTGGAGAAAATTAGGTACTGCAGAGTACAGTTAAAACTTCCATTAAATGCCTCTGGTGTTTATTTACAATATTTGCCAGCAGACCCCGTGCTTATTGGAGACCGCCGTTTATATTACATCATTAGCTTCTCATACTTCATGCAGTCATTGAGAAGCCGCTAACACACTAACTTGTAGCAACATCTTTACTCAATTTAAACATTCCAAAAACTTAGTTACAAGGTTGTGTGCCAGTGGGAACTAAGTAACAGTTTTGTTTTATAACTAAATGACATTGTATTGTACACCCTCAAGCACAAAGCGAAATTATTATTACAGTCTTTTTATATGCACTGGTTAACAAGGATAAGGTATGCAAAACTTTGGAAAAAGAACAAACAGAATTAAATGGAATTAGATCTACCTAGTTAATAATACTAATACTACGACTAATAATAATAATAATAATAATAATAATAATAATAATTAAATCCACTAAAAGATAGTCCTATAGATATCAGAACACAAGTGTGTAGGCTACGTTTACACGTGCACTAATAATAATAAAATAATAATAAATAATATAATAATACACACACGTCTAACATGTTTGAAAAAATTACCGTCTAACAATAAGGATAGTTATCAAAAATAATGTATTGTTTAATCTCTAACTTGTAGATTGTTAATGCAACAAAACACGTCAAAAACACCAAGAGGTTTGTATCTGGCCTATTTCAGCACACTGAATAATCAAAACTTTTAATAATGTAATAACTTCATTAAAAATATACACTGCATGTAGGCCTACCTTAAATTATGTTTTCTATTATTATTTATTAATCCTGCAAGTCACTTTCATCGCTGTCACTTATTAACAGTTCTTTATGCTCAAGCTCCTCCTCATCTTCCTCAGCTTCAATGGGAATGACAGAGACCCAGCGTTTAATAGACCTACCATTTATTTAAAATATTTGCCAGCACACACAGCTGTTATTGGAGACAGGCGATTATTTGAAGTTTTACGGTAGTCTGTTTTCATTTGTTTATTTTTTAGGAGAAAAAAACTTTACTGAATATACATTTTTAAAAAAATGCAATACAGACCTAAATATCAGTGTATTAGTTTTCCTGAAAAACTGTACTATTTTTTTTTTTTTTGTAAATTCAGATTCCAGGGGGGACAAGTGCCCCCCCCCCCCCTTTACTTTGCTAAAGAAGATAATTAATACAAACACAATATGCTGATATTTTCCATTTCTTGTCACTGAGTTATTTTATTGCTATGGCAACTGTTAACCACTGCTTGTAGAGTAAGGTAGGTTTATGGTGGTCATAGAACCAAGCACAAGGTTTCAGTGGAATTTCCGTTATTCGAATCCATCTTATTTATGGCCCAATTTCAAATATATTTAGATAGATAACATAAAACGTTAGTTTTGTATTTAAATGTCAATGCTTAATTTATCTGGCATTTATAAACATGCATGTAATAATACAACCCAGCCTGTTGAAAATGTTTGACATGTGTGGATTTTGTTTCTTGATACTACACTAAAGAAAATCTATTTTGTGTGTATGTGTGTGTGTGTGTGTGTGTGTGTGTAGGCTCTTGTTTATTCTGCAAATAGGCACAGGTGGAATCTAGAATTATACATTATTTTGAAAAAGATAAATATAGTGTAAGAATTTAGAAGAACAGGTATACAATATTCAAAAACATGCCCCTTCTCTTAACCAGCATCTACTGCATGTTTTCACATAATTAATCATGCTGATAAGTATAGGCTGGAGCTGAGCTTGTGACTTACTGCACATTTGTTAGCCTATGGGACAACACCACTAATTGAGTATGGGCTCCTGTTTTATAAACATGGCACCATGCCAAAAAAAAAAAAAAAAAAAAGAAAAAAAATTTGAACCTTTATACAGGTAAATTACAGGTAATTTTTTTTATGTAAAAAAAATGTTATCAAACAACAGGTTACCAGACATTAGTAAAGTTTGCATTCAAAGCTACCTGTATCTGTAAAGAATACTTTCGCTTATAAGGCTACAGAAAGACCACGATTGTAATTTTAAATGATACTCACTTGAATGCGTTCCCCTTACAATAAAAATAAATATTACACTAAATTAAGACCTTGTCATTAATTAAATATGAACATTTATTTGCAGTAAAGACAAAGTTACAAGATAGGATCCAGTAGCAAGCACCAATGCCAAACAGTTGTTAAGTCTGTACCCGAAGCAGTTGTAACTGGATATTTGGGAAAACAGGTGTGCAAAAAAGGGTCTGGGCCCTGATAGCTAGCCAGTTCAAACCAATGCTAGGGGTGCTTACTGTAACAAGAGAAAACTAGGGGGGGCCCTTAGAGGTTTACCTGGTGGAGTCATGCTATTGGGAGTTCACTGGTTCAAATCATGTCCATGCCAAATCGTCAGTCTTGGCTGAGGGCCCATAGAGATCACTGTGTTGACCTTCACACTCACATAAGTTAAATAGGAAAACTGCAGGGAAAGTTTGAAGGCGCACAGAGAAAAGCTTACACTTTAGTTCATCTCACTGTGTAATCCCTACTAGTCAGGAAAGATGCAGGGGAAAACTAGCCAGGCTGCACCATACCTCAAGGGATCGATAGCTTGGTAAAATCCATTTCTTAGGTTTGATAAAAGGCTTTTTACAATGAGATTTGCAGCGGTCTATTATAAGTTCTAAATCAGTCTGTAGTTTGATGCAGTGAAGTGGCATTCATATAGAGCAAATGGGACATTCAAAGATAAAAATTGTCCAGTGCTAGGTACAAGAGAACAGATCCTTGTCAGATGGCAAGTGGGAAAATAATCACCTGTGAGTTTAGTTGTCATAATTCCCCTTTGGGGCAAATTGTTATTTTTGTGTGTATGGAATGAACTACTTCCAGCCTCTGATGGTGACACTTTCTTCTGTTGTAATCTGTTGGTTATCTGGAGTGCAGCCTTCACTCAAAACATTTTGAATTCTTTAGAATTCCCTTCTAAGAACAAAACAGTATGCTGCTACCTATAAGGAACTGAAAGTTACCCACATCGATAAGGAATCAAGTTAAAATCCAAATTAAGGCCATAAATGAGTAAAAGTAAAAAATTTATTTTCCTAGAAAGGCAGTTAACAAATATAAAATCTGTTTTTAATTTTTAAATGATAAAAAAAATCACTGTACATTAGTAAGTTTGTTTTCACTTAAAGCTATTGTTCATTGTTGCATTTTAAAATTACTTCCTAATTTGACCACTTTCCAAACATAATATTACCAATATCAGTACTATAATTCAACAATTGCCTTTTCAGTTCCATTTTGTATATAAAATATTATATTATATATGAAATAACTACTGTCTCTGTTTGTATAAAATGACCCAAGAAGTAACAATAGAGAATAAAAATGACTGAGGTGGCAGTGTTTAATTCAGTTGATTGAGTGAAAGGCCCAGACTAGGGATTTGAATAAAACTTAAGGAATGTATATTTAATATAAAAAAGAACTAGTCAGGCAAATACTGTAATTAAATGACTAGGGAGTTATTTTATCATCTTAAAACAGTCCACTAATTTCCCTCGTTACCAAAATTAGATGCAGTGATTAATGAAGTGCTGGTGCACACAGATTCACCCAAAGCTTAAGATCATTTAATAAAGTTGACATTTACTAAAGATTTCCTCATCTAGGGTAATTGATCTTGACATAGTAAACAGAAGACAAAATTTATACGAAAAGAGATTCAATTGCTTTTTAACTGTATCCTTATTTTCAGATGATTTCCAATATTATATAAATAGGCAAAGAAAAAAAACATGCTTAGAGACAGAAATTAAACGCCCATGTTGCGGCATGTTCATACTACCTACACTGTCTCAGACATCATCTATGTGGCATTTTATCTTAACTTTTCTAAATACTGTATTAGTGACCTTTATCTATTGCAGATACTGAATCATTTATAGTACTGGTCTCGAATGGTTTTTCTATATCAAGTGGTACTGTATGGTGGCTGACTGGCTTGCAATTACAACTTCATAATAATAAGAAGAATAAGAATAATCCATGGTTCTGTGGTTCGGTTCTGCTTCTTGTAAAGCAGCGGTTCTCAACTGGCAGGTATGCCTCTTGGGAGGGTGTGTCAAACTTTCTAGGGGGCGCGGTAAGTGTTCTAATAATACAATAATTTTAGCAATACAAATAAGTCTAAACATGAATTTTACAAATACTTACATTTTTTGTTGGTTTTTGTAATTTGTTTTTAGTTTTCCTACGTTAGTCTGGAAAACCGAGTTTAATATTGCAGAGGCCAAACAACAGGTGATTTTGTGTTCAAGAATCATTGACAGTTGTTCGATTCCCTTTGGCTTGTGGTGCACAAAAAAAAAAGACAGAGCAATTGTGCAGATGCATGATCATTATCTAAATCCAAAACATTTGGTGATGTATTGACTAATAATAGACTGCTTATTAAAAAAAAAAAAGTAACAGTCAGAGAAACATATGTTTTTAAATGCGGTTTCCGTACTATTGTACTCAGAGAAACTAGTGTCAATAAAAAATAAAAAAATAAAAAGTTTAGAACTCTTGTTGTAGAGAAAGTGAGGGCAGAATAGGGAACGTACACAAGGAAGAGAGTTCAGTCTCCAGTACACTGAAAACTAATAATCCACTATAAATTATAATCCTCCTGTTATATTGGACATTTGTTCAGAAACATGCATAACACTTGCATGTTAGGCCATTTTGGCTAATATAAGTAAATGTTCCCTATACTGGAAGCTATACTGGATTTACCATCTACTCTAGATGGAGTGTGTTAACAAGATTAAGACAGTTGGACCTATGGTTGACGAGCTTCAAAGTGCACTTGGCAGCCATCTCTTCATACCAGGTGTGGGCTGCAAATATAGTTATATGTTTGTAAAGTTGCACTGGTTCTGCAGCCTGAAATGGGTGTGTATGTGTTGAAGTGTACATGTATATCCATTGCTACAGCACCTGTGGATCATGATGATGGCTCTCTTGTGTCACCTGGAAAGAGTTGCATGTTCTCTTACCTGGTGACAGCAGTCTGAGGTTGCTTGTGTTATCTGGTTCCTTTAGGCTGCCTGTATGGGGGTGGAAATGGCGAGTTAGGGCTAAAAACCCTAACGCCACATTTCCTTGCTTTTGTGGCCATGAGTTCAACCCTAACTGCTGCATTAACGTAGTTTTTTACAATGAATTGCCTTGCTTTTTTTTCATTAGAAACTACACCACTTCTGTGGTGGTGTTCCATATATGACTGCTGCATTTTACCACATTGTATTAGACATGTTAATGCAAAGAGTGCAAACTCAGTAATTCTAGCAAAATAGTAAAACAGTGTTGATTGTTTGTATCTATAAAGTTTTTTTTTTTTTTAAATCTATAATGTATAATTTTATGATAAGAAATGAACTGTATCTTAACCACTTCAACACCACGTCAAATGAAAACCCACTTACAGTACCATGCTGTACGTGCGTACCTCAAGTTTCTCATTCTATTCCATGAGCGGTTTCTAGAGTTTCATTTTCTAAGGCAGTGCTAGTACTGTGGAATGTGCAATGAAACTCGGGGGAGGGTCAGGTGACATTTGTATCCAATTGCGTGTCGTGTAGAGATTCCAATCTACCTGTGGGCGTTTAGAAGACTGTGATATATTGCGGGAAGCCATTCAACTTTTACAAATATATATATATGTGTGTGTGTATATATATATATATATATATATATATATATATATATATATATATATATATATATATATATATATATATATATATATATAGTATTTTTTTTATTATTATTTTTTGTTTTATTATTAGTTTTACTTGTTTAGTTGTAATTTATATAGTTTTTTAGAGAAAGCTAAACATGGCAACTTACGTGGAGAGCGACAACGAGAGTGGTGAAGATTTCAAAGTTGGTTTGGAGGATTTCAATACCAGCGACAATGATGTTGAAGTCGATAATGGCAAACGTTTTGATGTTTTTTGATGTTGATTTTTATTTGATAATTACGGTTTACTGATTATTATTGCTATTAGCAGCATTGTTGTTTTCATTGTTCAAACAAAAAAAATAATTAAAAAACTTGTTCTATATTGAACATGGGTATGTAGTACACAGGAGCATAAAGGGTTAATGAAAAACACAGTTTAGGTCATTTATTTGTGTTTTATTCATCATATGTTAACATTTCATAGCAATTACAGGTTTGAAAACATTATTATTATTATTATTATTATTATTATTTATTATTATTATATTATTATTATTATTATTTTCAAAATCTGGTACCTGGGAAGGAGTTTCATTTTTAGATCTGGAGTTGAAGTGGTTAAGGTGGAATGACACAACATAAGTGACTTAACACGTAGTATCCCTTTATATCAGTTTAAATGGACAAGACATAAGCTTAATTTCACAGTTCTCAAAATGCCTTATGTTTGTCCATAAAAAGCTATAAGCCTTTAATTATTATCTATTAATAGTGCTGGGGTGAACACAGGATTTTCATGTTCGGATATTTGCTCATAATTTAAATATTCGTTCAGATATTTGCACATTTTCAAAAAGTAATAAAAGCTGTTATATTGCTCAGAACGCAGACAGAGACCGCATAGCAGCAGGGGCAGGGGGCGTGGCCCCTTTGTGTGTCTTTATTTTACAGCAAGACCTTACAATATGTAACCCATTTAAAATAAAAAAAATTAAAAAAAACTATCCCAGGAGTAAATAATGTTGTGTTTTGCTTCTTAATGAAATAAATAGTATATAAAGTTAACTCCGCATTTTATTTATTTTTAACTTTTTTTCATTCATTGCCATTGCCATTTCTTCACAGTTAACAGTGGCTATAGACTCATAAAGTAATAACATGAGATTTACTTGTGCCTTTTTGTAGCTGAACAAGCAAACGAAAACTGCAATTTAACTTTAAACACTTCAAATGAAACAAACATGAATGGTGTTGTAAAATGAACGCGGGAAAAACTCACCATTTTGGTTCTCATTTATTACACTGCACAAAACTGAAAGTCGCAACAAAAAATATATAATATACACACTCTATATAAAAACCACTACACAACATTTCCACAAAGTCTCACATTGTTTTTAAGCAAGGCATTTCAGAATGACATTCTTGACTTTTTTCTGTCCCATGAGATTCGGACTCGCTCTAAAGCAGCAAAACGCTTTGTTGACCTAGATGGCTTTCCATAGAGATCACTATGCGTGTGCGGTTTGTTTACTTTTAAATTGAGTATTGAGGTGCTGTGTTGACCCTGTCGTTATTTATTTATTTATTTATTTATTTAATATATTAAATCTCACATATCACTTGAAGCGCTTATTCATTTACCACTGTCGCGGTGAATATGTGCAAGATATTTTTTAGATATATTATATCTAGCAAATACAAACATCTGATTTTTGTATCTGAATACATGTCACAAAATAATCGTTTGAATATTCTGATATTTGTCTCAGCAGTATCTATTACTGAAACATATATAATGCAATCTTCATTAACAGTAAAAAAAATGATAAAGCATGAACATAAAACATGTTACACAATTGTTTTTACAATTGAGAGCAAGGATTTAACATATTGCTCATTCTTCACTAGTCAGACCTATTAGCGATTCCAATGGAATTTTACTACATTGTGGTGTTAAACTGCAGTTCAGTGATTGCAGTCTTGTGTGAAACTGCAGTTACAATGTGTGTTTTTTGTTTTTTGTTTCTTTTTTTTTTGTTTTTTTTTTACTGATTTTTGGTGTTAAACTGCAGTTACAAAGTGATTCTATTAAATGTAATCTTAAACTGCACTTACAATGCAATTCTGCATCTCTGTTGAAAATGTCACAAAAATGATGCCTATTAAAAGAGGGTAACTTGCTTTTTTTTTTTTTGTTATAAAAGACACACTCTGCTGAGGTACCAGTGTTATTAATGGGAAAATAAATTATGTCCTTAACATTTTTTTTTTTCTAATATGAGACAATTTTTAAATGTAAAGGATTTAACTGGTGAAAAGTATAAAAAAACACAGGCTTACAAGTAAAGGTAGACAATCATCCGTTTTAATCTGGAATTGTAATTCGTGAAACGCGAGACAGTAATAAACCTGCTTATGAAAATTATTATTTTTTTTTTTAATCAATATTCATTGAACAGAAACGGAAGCTTCATGCAGATTGTTTTAAATTTGCTTGATATCTCAGTGCTAGCATTCAAGCAGCTATAAATTTGGTTAAAAACGATGTCACATCATATCGAAGAAATGTTATCTGTGTAACATAATGAAATTGGAAATACCTTCCCCATATTATCAGTAAGAGCTTCTAGATGAGCAATTCCAAGCTAAATAACGGCAATCAAACATTCATTATTATATATATATATATATATATATATATATATATATATATATATATATATATATATATATATACATATATACACACACACATGTATAACCGTGTGTTACATACTGTGTGTGTGTGTGTGTGTGTGTGTGTGTGTGTATATATATAGTGTAATATGGTGAGTGTGGTGCAGTGAACACAGGCTGGAGACTTCAGATGCAGTGTAACACTCTCAGTGTCCTTTTATTTTGAAGGCAGGTTGAACATATAAAGCAACCACAAATAAAAACATATCTTCATAAGAAGATGCTAACTATACTTTATAGTGCAGTGGCCCTACCTACCCCCGGGACAGCTAAGCTGTTTACCCAGTGCAAACAAACAACCAAAAACTAACTTCAGCGTTCTCTTTCTCTTTCAAACAATACAACTCCCCACAGTACACGTCCAGTATACCCCACCCCCGGCTTGGCAAGACCTGTCCCATTTATAGGGCTCACAATTATAAAACCACCCACAGGTGACAGCAATAATTCAATCAAAGAAGCAGTATATCATCCTATAACATTCAAATCGCCCTCTAGTGGCTTTGATATTGCTACACAGGGAATAGATACTTTGACAAAAGCTAGCTCACATAATGACCCTGTATGACCTTATTACATACCCCCTCCCCTCAGCTCAAACCCCTGGGTTGGAGTGTAACGTTTTTCAAAACAGTGAACGTGGGATAGAACATCCGCATTATCATTCTCTTTACCTTTACGATGTTCTGTAACAAACTTATATGGTTGCAGTGACAAGAACCACCTAGTTACTCTGGCATTCTTTTCTTTATTAGTTTCCATCCACCTTAGAGGAGCATGGTCGGTTATCAAGGTAAATGCTCTCCCTAGGAGGTAGTATCTCAAAGACACTACAGCCCACTTTACTGCCAGGCATTCCTTCTCCACAATAGCATAATTATGCTCTCTGGGAAGCAGCTTCCTATTTAAATGCAGGAGAGGATGTTCTTCCCCACTTACTTGTTGTGAAATAAGTGCTCTGAGACCCACATCAGAGGTATAGGTCTGTAGCACAAACCGATGTTTGAAATCAGGGAATGCTAAGACTGGGTCCTTGCAGAGGATGTTGGCAAGAGCTCTGAATGCTCCCTTTGCCTAATTGGTCCACTTGACCATGTTTGAGTTTTTGTTACGGGTTAATTCTGTTAAAGTTGTGGCTAGGGTGGCAAAATTGGGAATTAAACGTCTCTAGTACCCGACGATCCTGAGCACTTATTGACCTCTACCTTATTTAGTTGGGGCTTTACAGTGCCATTCCCTACCAGATAACTGAAATAGCAAGCCTCAGTTAAACCCACTTGACACTTTTCAGGGTTGGCTGTTAGCCCTGCCGTCCTGAGACTACAAAGAATAGCCTCAACTTTATCTAGATGACCCTCCCGAGTTTCACTAGAAATTACAATGTCATGCCAACACATACTGGGTATGGGGTTTTAACAATATCCATCAAGCGCTGGAAAGTAGCTGGTGCACCATGCAGCCCAAACAGCATTACCTTACATTGGTACAAGCCTATTGGTGTAACAAATGCTGTCTTTGGCTTGACACTTTCAGTTAGGTGAATCTGCCAGTATCCCTTAGTGAGATCTAACGTAGTTAGAAATTTGACCTTCCCAACTTTTCTACCAGTTCATCTACCCTAGGCATAAGGTAGCTGTCAAACCTTGAAACCTTGTTGAGCTAGGTTAGGTTTAGGCACTAACACTATAGGACTAGTCCATTCACGGTTGGATTTTTCTATTATGTCCAATTGGAGCATTTTTTCTACCTCCGCTATTAACTTGGCTCTTTTGGCCTCAGGGATTCGATAAGAGCGTAATTTAAACTTGATACTGGGTTCTGTTACTATGTAATGCTTAATGACATTTTTTCCCTGGTACCGGTGAAAATGTATCTTGGTTCCTGGCAACCATTTCTAAGACTTCCTGATTCTGTACTGTATTGAGGTTAGGTCCCACATTTATTTTGGAGATTGGTGCTTTAAGCTCCTCAAACTCAACCTTTACTGCAGCGAGAGCTGTCCCCCCATCCTTCCAGGGCTTTGAGAGGTTCACATGATAAATCTGTTCTTCCTACGGTCAGCCTGTCTGATTTTATAGTTAACTGGCCCAACTGCCTCAATAACCTCATATGGCCCTTGCCACTGGGTAAACAGCTTAAACTGTGATGAGGGAATCAAAACTAGCATTCTATCCCCCAGTTGAAACACCCTGATCTGTGCGGTTTGGTTATAGTTTCTTGACTGCGGTGCTTGCACTTTCTCTAAAAGCTCTCTGACAATAAGGGTGAGCTTCTGTATTTTGTTTCTTATATTAATTACATGCTCTGCCACCATCCTTCCCCCAACAGACTGACACTCCCAGATCTCCTTAGCGATATCTTGGATTCCATGGGGCTGCCTTCCATATAATAACTCAAAAGAATAAAAGGCTGTGGAGGACTGGGGTACCTCTCCTATGGTAAACATCAAGTAAGGCAACAACAAATACCAATATTTCCCCTCTCTAGCTATTACCTTCCTTAACATTGCTTTTAAGGTCTTATTTAACTGCTCTATAAGGTTGTCAGTTTGTGGGTGGTACACTGAGGTCCTGATGGGGGTAATCTTTAATAGGGCACACAGCTCCTTCATAAGATTTGACACAAACGGGGTACCATGGTTGGTCAAGATGCCTTTCAGTATGCCAACATAAGTGAATAGCTGTAGCAATTCTTTTGCAATCATTTTAGAGGTGGTACCTCTCAGCAGAATCGCCTCTGGGTACATGGTGGCATAATCCAATATTATTAGTATATATTTGTGGCCCCGAGCTGACCACTTCCATGGCTATGTGCTCAAAAGGCACATCTAATACAGGTAGGGGCACCAAAGGGGTTCTAAAATTACTATAATCAGGGGTAGAAACAGGCAATGAAGAATGAACTAGTATGGGTTGCTTTAAAGCCACTGCAGTTCTGAAAGTTGGCAGATGATCATCAAGTGATGGGCAAAAGTATTGTAGGACCATGACCTTGGGTCAAGGCACTGTATTGCAAGGATTCAATTTAAATATTTACCTACTTGTGAATACAGTTTGGCCAGAATAAAAATGTGATTTAATTACCAAAACCAGCCATGATTAAGGTTCGATGATCAGGAACATGCTGCACTTAATTTATTATCTGTTCTGAAACCATATTAGGTACCAACATATAATGAACATTCTAATTGTGCTAGAACATATTGTACCCAATTATAAATATTTGTAAGAGACACTCTATCCCCCACAGTATGTCTAACAATTGTATTTTGCCTATTTGATATGCTAACATGCACATCACAAGGATTACACTTGTTTTTGAATTTTAATTTTTTTTTTTAAATATCATTACAGTATTAGTGAAATAAAAAGTTCCTTTAAAACAACAATAGTAATAATCCTTTTTTTTTCTGAACGTGTTCCAATTGTGGTATTATACAGAGGTCAAGAAATAAGTAAGCTGTGTTTTGCTTACTAATTTTCTAAAATTTAAAACATAAATTGATGCTGTGTTTTCTTTCAGAAAATGTTGGAAAGTTTGCAAAGTTTGCAGATTTATTAAGCAATAGTGCCTGTTGATGAAGGTTCTACTGTGTAGTAGCTGATCGGGACTGGAGTTCTATGTCCTGAGCAGAAGGTGACGACGCTAACAAAAGTAAAGTAACTTTTTTACTTGTCAGAGCTGCTTATATCTGAACCACACCAGATATCTGAATGGAGCAACTACTGAACCATCTGTGTCTGTTTGTTGTTAAAAGTTGCTGTCTGAACGTCAGTCAAGCTGACAGACTATGATTGGCCGACTCAGCAGTTGCACATGCAGGACTGGTTGCTTTCATTGGTGCAAAGTATTGAATGACTGGTTTTGGTGGACAATAAAATACATTTGGACCAATTATGTCTTTGTTTAGTATTAGCTGTTCAATAGATGTGAACTGAGCTTTCATTGCAGCAAGTCAAAATGAAAAAGCCGGCACTTGCGTGGATTGATTTTAAATTTGATTCATAGGTGATGCAATAATGTTCCAGTGGGCATCTACTTTGTATTATTGTCCCCTATAGCTGAAAGCAGATTGGCTGATGCTGAATTGTTTTATAATTTATGATAATATTATTTTTATTATGTTGCAGGCATTTTATCGGGTTTACATACAAAAGTACTAGAATCGACAGGAAAATGAAGTAATCTCTAACAGCAATATGTGCCTTTGCCATTGCATTGATAACTTCGGTGCTTCTTCCAGTGGACATATTCTTGGTATCCTACATGAAAGACTCAAATGGCACTACAAGATATGTTCATTTAAACTGTTTTTTTTTTCATTTGACCACTCACTGTGATGCAAACAATATTCAGGCTGGATCATACTTATTTTTGACATGATGAGGTGTACAGTATGTGACTATTCCTCTATGATTATCAATTCAAATTTCATTCAGGGAACTTGGGAGTGGAAATCTGCCACAGTCTGTTCTTCAGAATGTCACTTTTAAGACAAGTACGATGAAACATCTGAATAAATTTTGCAAACATATTATTTAGACATATATATATATATATATATATATATAGATATATATAATATATATATATATATATATACATGTCGGTTGAGCCAGATCTGTGCATATGACAGTAAAAACCCTTTGTCAAATTCCAATGTGAAAAAATAACTGACTAATAATAATCCTTTTCAATACCTGAAATGGGTGCATTTCCGAATTTGAAAAACAACTACTGCAGACGTGTGGAGCTGTAATTGCAAGTTCCTTTTGAACCTGAATTGTATGGAGAGTTTCTATTTACTAAATCAGTTGCTGAAGGAGTAGAAATGACAGATACTCCAGTGACTCATCTGGTAAAGGTACAACCTCATAAGGTTTCTCGTAGGTGTAAAGAGGAACCTTAGGAATGCACGAACATGAATTGACCACTACCCCAGATTAAAACATGGGATATATTTGAATCATGTTGCACAAAACGTTAAACCAGGTTTTAGATGTAATCCTTGTTTAATATTAATCCAAGCTTAAAAATTTCTTAAACATAAAAGATTAAAATATAATCACATTACAATACTAATTTTTAATCCATGTGTAAATGTGAAAGGTGGATTAAATGTAAACCTTCCTTGGAGGTGGTTAACCCTTTGAGTAGTGAGGTTTAGAATGTTTTGATGGGCCCACTGGAGTGAGTTGATTTTTCATTATTTTTCATATTTACACTCATCACATTGATACATTTGTTAGTAGGCCTATTAGCAAAAATTACACAATAAAAAAAAGAAAGCGAGAGAGGTATACATCATATCCACGTAAATACGTGGTGAGGGTGAAGGCAGTGAGGAAAATGTAGGTCAATGATCCTTGTCACGTTGTCTGTGTTTGGGCGTCTCCTCGACTGGATGACTTCTGCCTTGTGTGATATTTTCTAGAAGCTGTGAGATGAGGCAGTGCCTGATCTTGCTGAAAGGGATTATTTTTTTAGATGTAGTTTTATGGTGGATGAAGGCGATCAACATGGCCATGTTAAGCAAGTGGAACAATAACTTTTTGTACCACTTGAGAGACTTTGTTGCATAATTGACAAAACTAAGTTTTCGCTGGACTCCTGTAACTTGACGTTGAATATAAATATTCTTCACTGACACACTCGCTGACACCTGATTTAGTAGAAGAATTTAAATCGGAATCAGAATTCAACATAATTTCTAGTACTTCTTTCTCACAAAGGATTTTTCGCCGTTGTTGATGTTTTGTGACTGGGTTTGTTGTATGTAATTCCGTAAATATCTGGCAGATGGTACAAGAGACCACTACAAGGTGTTACTAGTGTTTCAATATTACAGCAGGAGTTTTGTAGACTCAGTAGTTCAAGTTCAAAGCTCAGAATTTGCAAAACATACCGGTACGTTAGTACTCCCTGGGGACCATTAATTCAATGACGTACCGGTACGTTCGTACTACTCAAAGGGTTAAACTTGGATATAATGGAAGCATACCTTGGCTGGATTGAGTTACAGTAAAGAGTTCCACAAAGAAAAATTAGAGACAGACCGAATCCATTAGAATTTCACAGCGATGAGGAATATTGTATATTTGAGTAAAGGTGAAAAGAAATTGGGACGAAAGTTGTATATATATTTTTTAGCTTTTGCTGTCGCTGTCTGGCTGCTTCATTCATTTTGTCAATTGCTGCATTGTAGGTTACAGCCTGGTCATTCAAGTAGGGTTTCAGCTAGAATTTAATATGATCACTTAACAGTCCAGTGCTCACAGAACTCAGGAACTTCTTTTGAATGAGCTCTGCACTGTATGGTTACATCTTCCCTGACCTCCTTGGAAGCAAATAATAGCCTATTTTAAATCAATTGCTCTAAAGGAAGTTTTGTGGAGATTCATGACTGTCTTGTGAAATATTGACCAGGTGATGGTGTACATCAAGAGAGCTATCTTTCTTAAAATGCCCCTTCGGAATTGTTTTTAATGAGGGTAAGTTCCCTTTTAATTCCGAGCACATCTCTAATATTTAGTCCAGGACTAATATCTTTAAGAACAGCTTCAATGATATCTGTGTCATTGTGACCTTGCTGTAAGCCTGTCAACTTGCTACATCAGATTGGTATATGAAAGTTGGTCTTTTTGGCCCCTTTCTGGCCAAAAATCTTGAAATCCCTCTTAATAGTCACCTCTGGAATTTCCTTTGCTGGGATGTGTCAGTACAGACAGGGATTCAGTTTTGCCAGCTCATTTTATTTTGTGTTTTTCACTTAGTCTTCCATGACTGTAGTAGATACTTGGAAAGTCTTTTACAATTTAGAATACTGTCTCTTTAATTAATTTAATTTAACAATTTCAGACTGAGTTATCTCCTTTGTCTGTCTGAGCTGGCACAGCCTGTGGTTTTAGCTGACTGATGAATGTAAGCAATCCCAACAGATATTGATGAGCTCTATTCTTTTCCTCTTGTTCCACAACATCGTCTGAAGCTGCATTTATTAATCTCATTAATGCACGTCTGTTTTTTCCCTGAATAATGTCATCTCTGCAGCAATCTTCACATTAATAAACACTTCCTTTAACTGGACAAATTACACTTGGATCAGGCTTTCACTTATCCTGTCCTGTAACCCTTCCAGTTCCAGTGTGAATTCTCAGCAACAGATCACAGTGTAGTTTTCTTTTGTTTCCAAAGTTTGTCTTACAAGAGAAGAAAACGTCTTTCTTTCCTCAGGCTCATGGGTGTTTCTTCTTCCTGGCTGGCTCGCCAGTTTTGTTGCACACTTGAAATAGACACCTCAAACATGTTTTGAACAGCACATCTCTTTTTATTCAACACTGCAGTCACCACCGTTCAGAGCTGAAAAACAATAACAACAAATGCATTTAGTACAGCGCCATAAGGTCTTATTTAAACACATAAAACAAAACAATGCAACACTAATATATTCATCACAACTTTACCGGTAACATAAATTACTTAGAGGGGGTTTGCTTAACTGAAAAACAATAACTACAAACACACTTAGTACAGCACCATTTAGTCAGTCCCTGTGGCAGGGTATTTTGTTTATTTTGTGTTGTGTGTTATTTAAAATATATGTATTTGTGCACTATTGTTTTAGGTCAGCAGGGAAGTTAATTACCTTCACTGCTAGATCACTTCACATGCAGAACGTGCCGGGGCTTGATTGAATTATTAATAAGCCATCAAGCCCCGGCACAGCTGTATAAAAGAGTGGATCAGCCGCTCATCATGGTTGGGTGTTGTTCAGTACCAGTGGTAACGTAACCAAAAGTAGTAAAAATCACTTGTTTTTATGTCATGCGACAGCATTACCTGGGGCTCAAGAAGGATTATGGGTAACAAACATTGAAGGGAAATGTTATGTTACCTATTCCTAAAAATTCAAAAAATGTATACTTATGCCAGGGTATCTCATTCTTTGGTGTATTGGGCACATGGATTTGGGTTGGTCAGGGCTGCATAATTTGAAGGGGAAAAGTGAAAATGGCCTGGTGTCAGTCTAGAGCATGTAAACACCTGCAAAACTGTATAAAGGCACACATTTGATATCTTTGAATTCAGGGCACTCGGAGTAAAAATTCTGTCCTGTGAATACATAACAATGGCATCCAAGAAAAACATTGTGTGGAATTTCTTTACCAAGCAGGAGAAAACTGAGTTTGTGCAAACTTTGACAAGGAAATATTTCATTTACACTTATTTAACGTGCTCCACATTATTTTAATTTTATTTATGTGCTTATTTGCTTTTAAATAAAGACTAGGCCCACTTATTTTATCTTTTTGGTAAGAAACTATATCTCTGCATAAATCATTCCGTATTGGAAACCACATAGTTCTTATGAATGAATCACAGAGTTATCACTGACAAACCAAAAGGACATTCTCAAATTAAGGATACGTCCTGCTAGTAAGGATGTCTTCCCTGAGTGGAGTCTAGACATGGTATTCGAGGCTCTCACTAAGGCCCCGTTTGAGCCTATAAATGCCATAGAGTTGAAATAGATCTCTATGAAGACAGCCTTTTTGTTAGCCATTACCTCCACTAAACGTGTTAGTGAGCTACAGCCTCTGTCAGTGCACAGTTACTGTATGCATGTTTGGGATAATGGGAACAGGATGTTACACATGAACCTCGCTTTCCTCCCTAAGGTAGATGTAGGTGCTAGGTACACTTTCAGGGCGATCTTGCAGAAACTGTAAAAATAGTTGCTATAGAGCAATAAATTGGATCATTAAAAATAGCTCCACTTGTAGGCATACAGTACTCTCATGGAGGAGGCCCTAGCATTCTGCAGTGTACTGCGTCTGAGATCCCTAAGTTGGACAGACTGTCAAATTCAGGAGCTAGACCCACAGTTGGAGTCTGGCCGGGTTCTGGGTGCCAGAGGGTGCCTCTCGTCTGACTGAGGAGATCTATACATAATGGTATCTCCCATGGCTGGCCTATTTAGCAGCTGGCAAAGATTTGTGAACCAAAAGCTTGGGGCCAATAGGAGAACTGTCACCCCTTCTCTCTGAACCTTCTCTAGGAAAGCTGGGAGCAATGGTATTGGTGGGAATGCTTAGAAGAGCACTCTGGGCCACTTGTGGGCTAGGGCGTCGACGCCTAGTGAACCTCTGCAGTTGGGGAGAACCATAGGGGGCAATGAGTCATCTCTGCCGTGGCAAAGAGATCGACTTGGGCCCACCCGAACCGTTCCAAAATGCGCTCTACCACTTGAGGGTGGAGTCACCATTCTGACAGGTGAGGACTCTCCCTGGAGAGAAGCTCCACTGCCCAATTCACACTCATGGAAGATGAACAGCCCAGAGGGATAGCAAGTGCTTCTATGCCCAGGTCAGTAGTCAAAAGGCTATGTGGTGCAACCCTGGGGACCGAAGTCCTCCCTGGTGGTTCACATATGCTACTACTGACTCTTCTGGAGCACTAGAGGAAATGCTGGAAAGCAAGGTGAACTACTTGCAGTTCCAGAGTATTTATGTGAGAGAAGTCCAATGACCCGACCAGGAACTGCGGACTCCTCTGCCTGCCCAGACCGCACCCCAAACTGAGTTGGTTGCATCTGTCATCACCACCTGACCATTGTGGATCACTTCTATCCTTACGCCCTCGCGCAGGTGAGAGGCTTGCCTCCACCAGCATAGGGCTTCCCAGCGTACGTGAGATACTGTCAACCGATGGTGTCTATTGGGTTTGGAGTGTAGCAGGAAGGCACTGAGCCACGCTTGGATCGAGCGCATGTGTAGCAACCCCAGTTGGATGGCTGATGAAACTGTGGCCATCAGACCCAACAGTTTCTGACACAACACCAATTGTACTGTGGACAGTTGTGAATAGCAGCTACTCTGTCGTCCGACAGGTAGGCTCGCATTGTAAGGGAGTCCAGCCGGAGAGTGTTGCAGTATCTCCTGTACCGCTTGTCCAAAGGTATGGCTAGGGGAGATAGACGTGTCCAACAGGGCCAACTTGTCAGGATCCGGGAACCTGGCCTGTGACAGCGAAATCTATCTGAGAACCACTACATGCCCCACTGGAAAAGGCTGGGGGATCAAAGCTTGCGCTAGTCTGAACACAGAACTGCGCTGTTCCTTCCAGGGAACCTGGAGGAAGTTGGAGGCTCGCTCCATGGGCACTTGCACCGAGCTCGATGGAGGAGTAACATCAGTCTCTGAGGCTACCTCAAAGCTGGGGCCAGTCTCCTGGATCACTTCTTGGACCTCTCTCTCCTGCTGCTCCAAAGAGCCCCCATCCCAGGAAGCCGCAATCGAGATTGCGTCCTGGTTCTCCTTGCTCATTGCTTCGTCTTGGTCCAAGACATCCTTGATTGTCTGTATGGGTGGGGTTGGTACTGGGGCAGGTGCTGGAGGCGGAGCTGGGGCAGAGGCAGGTACTCGAGAACATGGGCCATCAGTCTGAGATATTCTTTGCCTGCCTGCTGTGCCTTGTTCACTTACTGCTCCTCTAGGGAGACCTTGAGCGGCTGCAGGCTTGGTGGGCTGAAGCTTTTGCACAGGATATACCCAGTGATGGGCTGGAAGACAGGTGGAGGAGGGGGGAGGATGGGGCACCCAATGCTGTAGAGGGCTCAGCTGAGCTGGCTGATGAAGCCTCTCCTGTGAACTCTGCAAGCCTCCTGTGCAGGGTCCGAGGCTGGGACGCTGCACAGATCGAGCAAGAATGTCCTAAGGTGGAGGAGACGTGCTGATTCCCTAGAACAAACTCTTCTGGTCCCCTATATACCTTCCTGTATTATTATTGCCATTTTCCTGATGACCCTTTTATTTATTTACAAACACAACTTTTAAAATATAGTATTCAAAGCTCCTGGGATTGTATTACAAAATGTCTGAAATGTTTTTATTGGTAAATATGTTTTCTCAATCTCCTTTTGAGTAAAATTAATCCACAGTTATTACAAATAAGCAACAAGTGACATGCTTCTCAGTCTGCTGTGCTCTTAACAGACACTAGTCTTACGCCATAACTTTTGGTGAAATTGAGGTCAACTTCCAGCTTGACCGTTTTCGATTTCTTTCAATTTGTAATGTGGAATGTATTTGATGAAACCATTGCATGCATAATGTTTTGTAATTTATGCTATTGGAATTTTTGCTTCAACCAGATGCTTCTGAATAAGAAATATGTGGATTTTGAGCCTTTGGTCCCTGTCATGTGTTTCAAGAATGAGTAACCATCCTTTAGGCACAGTAGGTTACTATGACTTTTCCAATTTCAACAAGACGATCTGCATAGACATTTGTTATATGATTGTATTTTACTCTGGAAAAGAGTTACGATGATGTACTTTTCATGGCAGTGTACAATTAATGTACATCTTGTTTGTTATCTTGGAGTACTTGCTTTGTGTAACAAATAAATAAAATACAGTGCTCCCTCACTATAACACGGGTCTCGGGGGACACCCAATCTGAGCGTTATAACCAAAGAGCGTTATGTCCGAGGCGTGTTGTAACCGAGAACCTTGTAGCGTGGGAGCACTGTACTTGTTCTATGTAACCTATTTGCCATGATTCTTGTGATGAAGTCAGTTTATTTGATGGGCTGAAATTCAAGTATAAGTGTCTGTACATAATATATTAGTCAAACCACTAGTTAAATAAACAGCAGCTGGTGACACATAACAACCTTCTTGCTACTATAAGCAGTTTGGTTTTGTTTAGTGCTCAAACAGCTGTAAATTCACTGATCTGCTATGTTCAAAATTTTAACATATAAAGTAAACCTCTTCTTTTCTCCCATAAAAGAGAGGGCTATGAGCAATGGCACAAGAGACCAGATTGAGGACACTGTATTATATGAATTTTGTAGTAGGTATTTTCCTTTTATTTTTTTGAAACATTTATAAAATGTAATGTGCTGGATAGAATCTCAAACAGAAGTCTACAGAACAGGGATAGAATGAGCTCTGTTTTTCATGGAGCACTTTAGTCTTTATGCCCATGCATTCATTGTCTTCTATTTAAGACTGACTGCAAGGTGCCTACTGCCAGTTGTTCAGAATACATTTGAATACAATTGTTTAAAGAGAAAATATATCCATTAAAAGAAAAAAAAAAGTTGAAATAAAAACAATTGGAGTCCTAGCACAATACATTGGTCCCTGAAATCAGGGAAGAGAGTCTTAACTGTATTGTTGCTTGTTGCCATGCTGCACAAAATGTAGATTAGTGGACCTGCAATATTCTTACAGTGATTGTTGCTAACAAAATAATTCCACAAATCATACACGTTTTGTTACTTAGGTCTCAAATGTGCTTTTTTGAAAGAAACATGTGTTATAGCAAACATTTAATTTAAATGTAATACACATCTTGTACAAAACTAGGTTAAAGAAAGCTCCCAGTTTCCTTGCCTTACTCACAGGGAATATATTACATTTACCCTTGTGAAGTGCACATTTACAGTGAGATCTATATAACAAATGGGAGTGTTATATAGATGTTATAAAAATTAAGATGTATGCAGTTATTTTGTTAGCTATAATCATTTTATTTCAATGGGGCCATTTTAAAACTGTCAAACTTTAGTTTGCTTTTATATTTTTCTTTATTCTATACACATCTCTCTGGAGGTTGATACAGTCACTTGCTGCAAAGACAGATGTTCCTGTAAAGCACCCTGGCAGTGTTCTAATAGGATGCATTTGTTCCAGAATGTTAAACTCATATGAAACAAGCTCCATTCCACCTGAGATTGGCCAATCAAGAAAATAACTTTCACGGACTTAATAAATTGTCAGGATTAGCTTTGACAGACATACTTTATAAGTATATAACTTTACTGACCCTATTGCTCTTGTTTTCTTGACAGATAAAAATGATTTTGTACTTGAGTTAACAATGTCCCAATCAGTGGTCCGGATATTAATTCACTTAAAGAAAATACTTGTTTACTCTACTAAGACTGGAGAATACCTAATTAATTGCATTGAATGTCCTCCAAGCTGTTATATTTGATGTAAAACAAGTTATAAAATCCACTTGTCAGGTGATGTAACCTTGCCTCAAAACATACTTGAGGGATTAAAGTTTAAATAAATGTTGATAAGGGTAGACAGCAAAGGGGGGACTTGTTTGCTGTAAAAATAAATAAATAAATAAACAAATAACTTATAGATACATTAGACATTGATAAATTCCCCTTGTTATTAAATAACATACTGCTTGGGGCCACCAAAAACTGAAGATTCTGGAACTACTATAGTGCTGAACCATCATGAATATCCTCTCCAACCATTTCAAATGTTGATGTACTACCTTTGCTTTCCCTTTTCCATTTAACCTCCACTGTCCTTAGCAAAATTGGACATGGATCAATCTGAAGCCATAAACTTAGTGTGAGCTCTGCAGTAGCTGGCAGGCATTTAGATGACTTATTTTCAAAAATATATTGTATATGTGCTCAAGATTTAATGAAACTAGGAGCTGTATTTTGAGGGGGAAGAAAAAGCAAGAAACTGTGTAGTTTTTATTTTAATGTAGGATAGAAATACCATTAATGTAGGATAGAAATACCTCGCCTTACACTGTATATTTTTTGGCTGACTGTGCCGAGCAGGTGTATAAATACTAAAGAGCTAGAGTATTGTTCCACTCAAGGCATACAGGAGATTTTTATTTTTAAGATTAGTATTATAAGAGCAGGCATAATAATAAAGTACCAAGAAGTTATGATCATGTTATAAAACCCTTTTTTAAAAAAAAAAAAGTCTTAAAATATGTATAAACTTTTTTTTACAAGCAAAACAAAACATAGATTGCTCAGTGTTAAAGTCAAAACATGCAGTTCTTTGACAACATATACAGAATGCTGTGCTATATTCTTAAAAATAATCAGCCCTAGTTTATTTCCCACAATTCTGTGAAAATAGAGTCTTTAATGTAGCCTGTGCTTGTTTTTATTTATATTCTTACCTAGTATTAACTTAATTAACAAAATTACTTCGTGGCCTTAGTATTGTGGTGAGAATTGAAAATATTTTGTTCATTTTTTTTTTAAATAATTTTTAGGATATGCAAATATTTTAAATGCTGAGCTGCTGCACCCTGGGACTGCTGCTATAGGCTCGACCGCTAGAGTGAGTTTGAACTACAACTCATGAAGTCTGCATTGTTTTTTATTGTATCTTGTAAAGCACTTTGTGATGTTGGACCACTATGAAAGGCGCTGTATAACAATAGATTGATTGATTGAAGGTACCAGGAATAATAGGATTTTCTCATCTATAGCTTGGTCTGTGATAAATGCACATTCCAAGTTGAAGTATAATACAAGTAAAAAATCATATGATCTTCACCAGATTAAAAATGGGACTAGTGCTTAGAGAGAAAATGTAATCTTTGGTTTTAACTGGTCCAGTGGTTAGAGAAAATGACTTATTACCAGGAGGTTCCCAGTTCAATCCCAACTTAGCCGGCGACTCACTGTGTGTGAACCTGAGCAGGTCACTTACCTCCTTGTACTCCATCCTTCAGATGAGACGTACAACCAAGGTCCTGTTGTAAATGACTCTGCAGCAGCTAGTCTTTGTAAGTCACTTTGGATGAAAGCATCTGCTAAATGATAAATTAATAATGTGTGCATTTCACTGAAAATACACAATTAGACATTGCTTACAGTTTGAAAAGATCAATAGAAAGTATGTAATGCATATGTAACTTAAACCTTTTGCAATACTAAGAAAAGTTTTTATCCTACCAGGAATTGTGGATTGTAATGCTTTCTGTATCTTTTACAAACATATAGTTTTACAACAAGAAATTATACCCTGCTTTAAATACGCCATTTTTGTTTAAATAATAATATATTTTTGAGGCTATACAGAATTACACTAAAACACGTGGGAAGCTGCTGAGGGAATAATCAATTATTTAATCAATTATTTCTCATTCTTTTGTTCACTACTCTTCTGTTCCCCTGCTAGTGTCGGAACTAAACATAAAACTTTTACCAAGAAATGTACTTCATGTCTGCTGGATTTGTAGAACTGTTGCAGTCAATCAAAGCACATGATAAAAGTTAACATAAAAATACACACAAAACTAACATAATATGCAAACTGTGTTAAACTATATAGCAGAAGCCCCAAAGGGCAATCATGCACTTTTCTTTCTGAGTCAGAAAACTTAACAACTTGATTTGCAGAAGTACAAACATTAGTATACTATGCTCCAAGACTGAAATTTATGTTAATTGTGCATGGATGCTTCTGAATTACCTATAAACTATAGCTTTTTAAAAAATGTCTCAAGATTAAGAATGTGTCCAGTTAAATGCTATTGCTTGAAGTGAACAGGAAAGGTTGCCGTGTTACAGTTCAGCAGAGCTGCTGAGAGCAGATCTTGTCTACAAGATGAAAATGTTATTGTACAAAGCATTATCCTTGTAGCATTTTTTCCCTTTGTTGGTTTTACATAATTTCATATTTCTGCTTAAAGCATTTTTATTAATGCTTTCTGCAGCTGGTGTATCATATCACCAGTAGATGGTGGTCAAGTACTTTTTAAATATAATAATCAGCTTTGTGTTCCAACCATGAAAATTGACTGTTGTGTAATTAGTATATATCTTTTTAACTTATAAATATATTTTTTAATTGCAGCATTACTTTTGTCGGGTTAAACCCAAGGATTAGTCAGACGCAGGATACAAGCTCTCTTTATTAGCAGGTGGTTGTGCCAGTAAAAGACCATTATTACCCCACTGCATTGAACAACCACACATCTTGTGGTGACAACAGACAAGTGGTAATAGCAGTAAACTAACAAATGTGCAGTTAACTAGAACAATGCAAGTATAATAAAAGGTAATCATAAAAACAACAAGACAACAGTAACAATTAACATTTCCCCAGAGAAACCCAACAGTCCCAGTGTCCCTTGCGCAACTCATTTACATATCGTCCAGCGTCCAAGTCCCTCCTGGCAGGCAGACTTCGCCCCATAACAGTAAAAAAAAAAAAAAAAAAAACTATTCAGACTGCCTACAACTCTGTCTTCTGTCAACATAACACTAGTGCACACACTGGGCAAAGTGTATGGAGCTGTCACTGCCTGTCAGACTGGAAAGGAGGCAGGTGGAAAGCCTTCAATTCCACAGACTGGTTGACATGAAAAGCCAAAATAGTCTTCGGCAAAAAAGCAGGATTGGTACGAAGTGTAACCTTTGTCCTGGCTTCTGCAAAAATTAAGCAGGCTTTAGCAAATGAAAATGCTTGTATCTCAATCCAAATATTACAGATATTTTCCAAAGTGTACTAGGTACATTGTTCCCAAAACTGGACGTGTTTTCTGGGTTTACTAAGTTGCAATGTGGAAATGCTGAAGCTATTTCCACTGCCATTATACAACAGCTAGATGCTATATTCACAGAAGAAAGTGAAAAGGCTAAAATAATTGCACAGAGCTACGATAGAGCTAGTGTAATACATGACGAGACTGATGGGGTCTCTGTTTTTTTCTACTTTTTTCTCTCACTCTCCAAAGAAAACTGCTGTTTGGTAAAGAAAAGACTACCGACTACTCCTCAAACAAGGTGCAATTTTCGTAGTCAAGCAATGAGGACAGTGTTTGAACAGCGCGATCACCTGCTAGAGTGTTTTCAAACAATTTGTGATTCAGGAGACTTTGACAGTGCTAGAGAAGCTAATGGTTTTTGCCATAGCCTCATGGATAGAGAGTTTCTGAACTTCTTCAACTTGTCCCAAAAGATTATGATGAAAGTGGATACTTTTTTTATGGGAAACTCCAGGCAAGGAATATTGCATCTGTTGATGCAAATGAAGCTGTAATTTGTTGAAAACATTCAGGACATTGAAGTATGTGTTAGAATATTGGAATCCAGCCTCCCTGAGAACCTGCCACCAATGCCAAAAAGATGAAGGGTCCGAAATACCACAGAAGATTATGAGACGGCTGCCTTGCAAATTTGTCACATCATCATTTCTCATGCAAAGGAAAAGTTTTCTTTCAGGAAGCACTTTGTAGCTGAAAAATTGCTGCAGAGTGACCGTTTTGATCAATAACAGGTAACTTTCTTGGATAGTGTATTAGAGGAAACAGTTCAAGCATATCCCGTGCTTAGTAAGACTTCCTTATGCACTGACTTACAAACAGTGTATGAAACAGGAGATTTAAAAAATGTTGAAAATGTTGAGTATGCTTGAACTGATGATATGTAACAACTTGGACAGAACATTTCCGGAGATTACAAGACTACTGAAGATAGCTATTAACACTCCGGTGACTACAGCAGAGGCAGAAAGGTGCTTCTCAACACTGAAGTTAAAAACTTCTTGAGAAATAGTATGAAAACTGAACGATTAAATGCTTTAGCCGTGTTATCAATTGAAAAAGACATGATGACTGACATTCCTGACTTTAATAATAAAGTAATTGAAAAGTCTGCCATGATAAGACATCACAGAGCAAACTTTTTGTATTGGTTCTTGGCCACCAGCCACCACCGAGTGTAGTATTGCTTGTATGAATTACAGATCTCGATCACAGCTAAATCCCTAGATTTCACAAAGTGCAAGATCTTTTTAACATAAATTAATTAATGAGTTATTGACTTTTCATTTCCAAATAAATCTAAAAAAAATTAAAAAATAAACTCAGCAGTATGACAATTTCTCATATCAGACCTCCCACTTTTAAGCCCATACACTTATTTTTCATCACTGGGCTTTGATAGAGCACTTGAGTTGAATGTGTGGCTCTTATCGGTGAGGTGCACGATGAAGATGGCTCGTTTAAAATATTCAAGATTACCTGGAACTGCCATTTTATATTCCTTTTGACATTGTATTGCATGAGACTAGTTGCCCTATGTTTTCAAGCAAGCAGTGCTTGATAATTAATTTAAGTGGGCGTCAAATTGTGTGCTGAAAAAAATGAAATCCCTGAAGCTTAAAAAAACAACATATAATATTGCTTTCACATATCTGCACATATTTCACTGCATGGTTTGCTCTTGGAATCTTGCTGAATTGTAATGTAGAGTGGGTATGAATTCTAAGCAGTTTGATACATTACTAAAATGTTACTGGTAAATGTGTGTTTGTGTATAATAATGGGGTGTGGGTAACAAAAGTTCAGTTGTTAGTAATATTATAGGGGACTGTGATAGATTGTCTACATGAAAAGAAACACTGTGGGTCAGAGTGATCAAGGTCTTTACATCAATGTGGAACAGTACCATTATTTGTAAATAGGAAAATAAAACTAACAGTGCTGGTTACTAAATTTGACAATTTAACTGCATGAACTGGATTCCCAATTAGGTTATATGTAACCCTGAATTATCAATTGAAGCCAACATTTTTTTAAGCATCCCTGAGGGTAGTTGGTTCTTGTCCGTTGCTACCGCTTCTATTTCAGCTGTTCCAGTTCTCATTAACCATTTCAGATGCCAACTTCATATTTTTGATGTTATGGGGTGGAAATGACAGCATAACCCTTCACTTTGTCCTTTGAGCTAAGATGGCTTAAGTACTATTGTCATGTACTTGCACAATTGTATTCTTATTTGTAGACATTTTGAAACTTCTTACTGTTGGTTACTAGTTTTGCAACATTAACAGTTTTATTTTATTATTTAAATTTTGGGTTTGGTTTTTTTTTATATACTATATATATATATATATATATATATATATATATATATATATATATATATATATATATAGCAAGTTATTGTACATTAGATATCCAAGTTATTGTACATTATGCTTTGTTTCTCTTCACAAAAAAAAAGATTTCTAAAAAAGCTATTATTAATTTTGCTTTGTTTTATTCTGATGCAGTGTTTTTTATTCATGCCTATTTGGATGAGCTTGTCTTCTGCTCATTTGCAAATAGCTTATATAAGACAAAGATTATGTTTTCTGATGAATAGAATGCAGTACTGCAATCAGATGTTGCCTTATTCTTCCAAACACCACTGACTTTAAATTATGACTTTAATCCAACTTCACTGTTTAGCATTTTATTTTATAATGTTTTAAAAGTGTTGCCACGGGGATTAATTAAAACTAAGGTCACAGGTGCTTTTCTAAACATTACTATAGCTCTGGCAATAGCTTAAAGGATGGTGGTGTAACACCTTCTAGACTATTCCTTGGTTTGTAAATATTCATACGTTTGTGATTAATATTGTCCATTGAAATACCCCTTGCCATGTGCTAGTGGTATGCTGTGTAGCTTTTCTGTATCTCATTTGTTTTCTTTTATGAGTCAGCTGGGATTGCAATGGTTGTAAGCAGCACTCGACATACTTCTCAGAAGAGAGGGAGAGACAGATGTGAAGGATTGTGCATCCATGTGTCTTCTACAAGGAATAACAACTGTACTAGGCAATTCTGGTGCTATTGCTTGCATTAGTTGTACCACAGCAGATTTTTTTACTGGCAGGTTATTATTGCTGATATTTACAGGGGGTGGCAATTTTCAGGTCCATATTGTTAAAATGTAAAGTTAGCAACTTGTGACTAAAAGAATACTGGTTCACAGAATGAAACAGTGTGAATTTATATGCAAAATAGATGAGCCCATTAGACTCTTATAAACATATTTCTTGTAATAACATTGTTTCATTTGCCTAATTTAACACATGGAAGGTTAGGCCAATTTGTTTCTTTGTAGCCCAAAGGTTTTAATTAAAGAAAAAGCAAGGATGATAGATCTGGACTGTGAAAAATGTTTTTCACAGACTCATGTTTAATACACAGTTTCTATTTCTCAATATTAAAATATATATCTCTCATTTACTTGATTCAGAATTACTCATTCAGGGCCTCTTTGTTAATTGACATTCTTTGCAAAGTGCCCTTGAATGTCTTAGTGAATCTTGGTGTAAAACTACACTTGCCAAATGTATGCAAAAGAGCTGACTATTGCAAGCCATAGCTGTACGATTCAAATTATGAATATTGTACAGTATATCAGAATTAACTAAACAAAATACAGATGATATGTCAGTGCTCTATATTATGGCCATTTTATGAATGCAACTAGAAAAAACAGTGCAGGAGACAGTGATCAGCAATGTTCCTTCTAAACTACTCAATCTGGCATGGGCCGCTCAGATCGGAAATCCTGCCGCGTACAAGCAATTTCGATATCTTGTTAATGTTGCCAGGACAACATTCACTAGTCATTTCTGGATCAACAACTCCAATCTGCCAATCACAATACATATTTTGCCTGCTACTATCTCTGCCAGCTACTCTGCAGCGTCATGAATCTACACCCTGAGGGGCAGGCAATTTTGTTTATTTTGTGAAAAGGCTGCAGATTCAAAGTGGTGCAATTTGAATTTGGCAAGGTAACGTTAATGGCTTTATTATCCAGAAACATATATTTAGAATAGTATGTTTCTTTGTCACATTTAATTGCATACTAAGAATGTATTATGGTAAAGCCATGTCGGTTCTTTAACGTGTACCAACTTTTAGTATTATTGAGTCTACTAAAACCGACAGATATGCTTTGAAATGGGGGGGGGGCTGTTGGGGGGCGTGGGTCAATGAGTAAATCCAGACTAAAATTAAATTTTGAGTGAGCGCGCCTTGCTGCAAAATCAAAATAATAAATGCATTCATGTTCGCACACTGGTGACCAATTCCACTTCCATGGGACAGATAAAAGATAAAAATTTGGACAGGTTAAATTGCCTTGCTGGCTGACTGACTGGGCAGGTTTTTTTTTTTTTTTTCCAAGACAAATTTTTATTCCCACTCCGAAATTAAATTTGCAGAGGTTTACATTTTGTAATGGGCGCCAGCTTTGTAGTTTGGCCAGTGCTTATACTGGAAGATACTTGGATTTGTTACTGCTTGGGGTGACAAGCAGAATCATTGAACCTCAAACGCTCATGTTTGGTTTGATTTGATTTATTGTATGAAGTTTTATTGTCTGTTTTACATCACTATTAGAATAAAGCTGTGTTGTGTGTGTGGTTTTTTTTGTTTTTTTGTTTTTTAATTTAGTGGTTGCCAATTATTTTTATTGTTTAATTTAGTAATGTGCAATTTTTTTTAGGCTAGCAGTGGTGTGCTGACTCAGGAGGGGCGAAGACTAACATACACTGTCCTCCGAAGCATGTGCTGTTAGCCGCCTGCTTTTTTACACACTGCAAACTTACCATGCAGCCACGCAGAGCTACAGTGTCGGAGGACAACACAGCCCTGGGCAACTTACAGGCAAGCCCACAGGTGCCTTGCCAGACCACAGGGGTCACTAGTGCGTCGTGAGCCGAGGACACCCTGGCTGACCTAGCCCTCCCTCGGGTGGCAAAGGAATAACCTGGACTTGAACTGGTGATGTCTAGACTATAGGGCGCATTCTGCTCTCCACGCGGAGTGCCTTTACTGGATGCAGTTCAAAAGCAATGTTTTTATTAAGCAAAAAAAAAAGGTGATGAGAAAGAAAATAATTTTTTTGAGAACGCCATTTATGTTTTCGTACCTCTTTGATTCTTGACTAGTGTAACAATAAAAGTTCTCATTTTTGCATCACAAAACTATACAATTTGGTCTGCTTTTTAATTTAAAAAAAGTAAAAATAAAAAAAAAATGGAAAAAAGAACAAACATAAAACCAAACAACCAAAAAAGCTGTCACTTTGGCAGGTTATGGTGTAAAAACATAATAAAAAAAAATTAATTAAATAAAAGCAGCTGTCACTTTGTCCCATATGGCAAGTTATAGCGTAGGAACATCACTATTTTCACTTGTGACAGGACTTGTGACTTTTTTTTTTTTTTAAACTGGTCAACTACGCGTGAAGAAAAGAATTAACGGCTCCTTGGGTAGCTGATGCAATTTTGGATTCTTGCGTATGCGCATCCAGTCAGGGTTGGGGTCAATTCCGAATGGAATTGGAATTTGATGGTAAATTCCAATTCAATTAACAAATTGGATTTTGAATTGAAAAAATCTTGAATACAGAATTGGAATTTGAATTGTAGTGAAAGGAAATAGAATTTAATGCCATGAAATTTCACTAATTTTAAAAAGTCAAATGCCACATTTATTTTACCCTTTTATATTATATCACTATAAAAATACTGATTGCAATAACATTAATATGTATTTTCGAATACTGTATCTTAAGCATGGCTCAAAGCTTTCAAAACTCATTTTTTTGCATTTTTCTAATGAGATGTTTAAGAGCTGCAGTAGTCCTTAATTATTTGCTTTTCTTTATTCATCTGTTATTTAATCATTTAGTTCTTCACTCCAATGTTATTAAATAAACATTATCCAGAATGCATGTAATCAAGCACACCTGAATGAAGAGTAATGGCTTGCCTTATATAAAGAGACGCCAACACTACCTCCGTGAAAGGGGAGTAGAAGGAGGCTTTGGTTTGTGCTTTTGACTGGATTGGATTGCTTTTTGTGTATGACCTTGGACTGCTTGGAGAACCCTGTTGGCTGCCCTGACCCTGCATTGGAAGACTACCTGATTTTTGAGTGTGAACTCTGGACTGGCATAACTACTGTGAGATTTGGATGTCCCCTGAAAAAATAACATCATGCATAAATGTTCAAATACAGATGCAAAGACTGGAAAGGCTTCAGTCCTTATTCACTTTGGAAGCCAACTGCAAGTGGTACAGCAGGAAACCATTGTGCTACATGTAACCACTGCAGTACACCTGTCTGTGGTTCAACCAAAGCAACCTCCAAATTCAAAAGGCATCTTCAAGCATCATGTTTTTTTTTCCCCCCTCAAACAATTACATGTCTTAAAAATAATCAAATTATCAAATTTCTTTAACACTCAATTTGAGTATTTTACAAAAGCAATTAAGTACCATCATTCATCGATGAACTGTTCCCCACATTGGCCATTTAACAAAAGTACAGTTAATGCTAAATACAAACATCTATATAATAGCTGACCCTTACTGTGCACACTCTTTCTTATTGTCCTTGAGAATCAAGGCCTCTTTCATGCATAGTTATTGGTAACTAAATAATTAAGTAATGCCCATTTGCACACATTTCTGGTTTAGGTTTTTGTATGGATGTGATTGACCAAAGTTATATTAACACTGATTTAGCCATCAAGAAAAGATTTAATGACGAATGATTGATATATAATATATTTCTTTTTCAGAAAAAAAACACCCTGAGGTCCTGAAGGAGCCTGAAGATATCAGTATGAAGAGATCTATGCAACCAGACCAGACTGCGAAGGATGGCCACCCTCAACCCATGAAATGGCAGGGGGGTGGGGGGGTAGGAGCATATTGTTTCATTCCACTGTATGCCACACCAACTAGATCTAGCAATGTTCATTACTCAGTGCTCGATACCAATGGTAGGAAAAATGTATGAAATTCTACAAATGCTTTGGAAAACATACTATTACAGCCCAAAATCCAAACGAGAATAAAAGCACTAGGTGCTGAGTTGAAAGTCTCAAGAAGATATCCTTCAGCTGTTAAATCAGGCATCTGTATTTTTGCAAAGACGACTGGACATACTAGGCCAATTTGCTGTTGTGCATCATCATATGAAGCATCTTGCTATATCCTCAAACAATATACTGTAGAAGTTAAGGTAAAGTTAAGGTAAGTTTTTTGTTTGATTTTTTACAATTCTGTTTATTAATTATAAGGTTTTCAAAAGTACAGAAAATCAAATACAAAATAAAATGCCAAAATATATACTGTAAATCATAACTAAATTAATGGGTAAAAGAGAGAAAGAAAGAGAGAAGAGACAGTAGTAGGGACAGAGATAGGTGTGTCACGCTTAGCACCCAGAAGGCTATGAGAGAGGTCAGGGGAGAGAGGGAAGTCTGAGCTCCTCAAAGTGGGATATGAAAGGCTGCCAGGCAGAGTAAAATTTGTAACTGGATCCACAGATTGTAAATTGAATTTTCTCCAACTGGAGCATCTGCATGAGATTCCCAATCCAGTGGACATACAGAGATGTGCAGCTTGCTTCCAACAGTATAAAATTTGGCGTCTAGCTATTAAAGTTGCAAAGGCCAGTGTCAGACTGCATCCTAGACAGATCAATTCCTTCAGGTACAACTCCAAAGAGAGCAGTAATTGAGGAGGGATCAATGGGTGTGTCTAAAATGGAAGACCAGAAAGGTGTCAGCTCAGGACAGGACCAAAACATATTAAATAGAGAAGCAGGTACTTCTTTGTACTGTCACAGGTCGGCTCCAATCCAGGGTAGGTTCTGGCTAATTTAGTTTTAGAAAAGTGAAGACTGTGTAAAACTTTAAATTGGGTTAGACCATGACGTGCACAGAATGAAGAAGAATATACTCTGGACATAATAGATTCCCAAATGCCATCCAAGATGCCAGACCCAATATTCTGTTCCCATAAAGGTTTTAATATATTTAGTGAAAGACAACTTAGTGTTAAAATATGGCTGTAGATGATAGACATATTGCCTTTAGATGAAGGGTTTAGTGCTAGAATAGAATCAACGGGATTAGGGGGCAGAGAGGGAAACTGCACAACTATATTACATATGTAATTACAAATTTGCAAGTATAGAAATAAATGTGTTCGAGGCAATCCACATTTTTGTGACAATTATTCAAATTAGGCAAAATTGTCATCAATATATAAATCTTTAAGGTTTGAAATGCTATTATTGCATCATATATGGAAAGCAGTCTTGCACTGAAGGGAAAAAATAAGTGATTTGCGTTATGGGGGCAAAAATTGAGAAAGATTTAAACCCAAAATGCTGTTTAAACTGTGCCCAGATCTGGAGAGAATGAACACAAGTTGGTTCTTACTAAATATAGATACACATAATGGAAGTGGGCCACATAAAACAGCAGATAGGGAGGAGGGTTTCCTCTATAGGCAGCCACTCAGGTCTATCTGGATGGGAACCTGGTTGCAACCACTGTGGATATTGGCAGACTAGTAATAGAACTGGAAATTTGGAAGAGCCAACCCCTCTGTAGGCTTTAATCTCTGCAAGGAGTTTCTGTCAATATGGGGCGTCTTATTATTCCAAATAAATAAAGAGATTGTACGGTTAATTAGATTGAAAAAAGATTTTGGAATAAAAACAGGAATAAATTGGAAGAGGTATAACAACTTGGGAAGAATATTAATTTTTAAAGAGTTTATTCTGCCAATAAGTGAAATAGATAAGGATGACCAATGGCTGAAGTCTTGTTTAGTACATTCGAAAAGGGGGTTAAAGATAGCACTAAAAAATGTATTACATGAATGAGTCACAGTTATCCCAAGGTAAATAAACTTATTATGAGCCATAAAAGGAACATTGTTAAAGCTGTAATATCTAGCAGCCAAGTTGGTTGGGAAAACTTTGGTTTTGTGTAAATTAATTTTATAGCTTGAGAATTTGCCAAATAATTCTAGGATTTAAAGTGCTTGTGGGAGGGAAGAAGCAGGATCAGAAATGTACAAAAGTGGAGACAGAGGGCGCCCCTGACTGGTTCCACGTGGAGATGAAAATATTCTGAATGTATGTTGTTGGTTTTATCCAGTTAATATTTGAACCAAAACCACATTTCTGTAAGGTCATAAAAAGATAATCCCACTCAACACGATCGAAAGCCTTCTCTGCATCAAGAGAGAGAAGGATCTCAGGTACAGATAAGTCTGAGGCGGAATATTAAAAAGACCCCTAAGATTAAAGTACGACTCTACCCTGAACAAAGCCTGTTTGGCCTAAAGAGATTATGGAAAGGAGAACTGATTCAACGCGTCGAGCTAAAGCCTTGGCAAGTGCATTAACATCTGCATTAAGGAAATGGGACGATAAGAGCTACAGTCATGGTGGTCCTTATTTTTCTTTAGAAGTAGTAATATTTAAACATTATACAGTGTAGGATGTAAAACTGAATTGCAGACGCATTTTCATAATTAGTGAGTGATTCTTACAACCTAGCCTTTGATTGTCGGTCAAAGAGATAGGTAGAGACCTATCCCACCAGATTCACAGCTGTAACTGCTGCCAAAGGTGCTTCCACCAAGTAATAACGGGGGGGACTTATCCAATTATGATCTTTCAGTTTTGTATTTTTAATATATAACTTCTCAATAAAAACTGTTTTCCCCTTAACAGTGTGGGGTATGGTGTGTAGATAAGTGGAAAAAAATCCTCATTAAATGGACAAAACTCTGAGGCACTGACACAACAAAATGTGAAACAAGTTCAAGGAGGTATAGACTTTCTATAGGCACTGTGTATATACAGTGCCATGAAAAAGTATTTGCCCTGTCTGATTTTCTGCATTTTTGCACATTTTTCACATTGAATTTGGTCAGACCTTTTTGTGGGTTGTAATAGTATATAGAGGGAGTCTGAGAGAAAAAAAATGACACCAAATTTTGGTGCTGCTTTCATTTGTTTGGTGTGCAATGTAATCAAACACGCAATCTTCAAATGTGAAAAAGTTATTGCCCCCCTAGTTAACTCAACCCAATTAAAGGGTTAGTTAGGGTCAGCTGTTTGAATACTTTGGTTAACAATCAGGCCTGATTTGGGCCTGTCCTGCCCAATATAAGTCTGATGAACTTTGGCCCTTACCATCAGAGTGAAGTTTTCAGCACACAGGTTCTAGAGGCACATCATGCCACAATCAAAAGAAATTCCTGAAGACCTCCAGAAAAAAAAATTGTTGATGCCTATCAATCTGGAAAGGGTTACAAAGCCATTTCTAAGGCTCTGGGGCTCCCCCAAACCACAGTCAGAGACATATTGTCCAAATGGAGAAAGTTTGGGACAGTAGTGAATCTTTCCAGGAGTGGAAGTCACAAAGAACCCTAGAACAACATCCAGGGATCTGGGTTGAAGCAGTTATGCATGGAGTGGGCTAAAATTCCTCCATGGTGCTGTGAGAGACGGATCGATGACTACAGGAAGTGTTTGGTTGCAGTTATTGCTGCTAAAGGTGGCGTAACCAGGTATTGAGTCTAATGGCCGATTACTTTTTCACACGGGGGCATTGGGTGTTGCATAACTTTCTTTAATAAATAAATGAAATAAGTATCAAAATGTTGTGTTATTTGTTCACTCAGGGTCCCTTTTATCTAATATTAGATTTTGGTTGAAGATCTGTTAACATTCAATGTCAAAAATATGGAAAAATGCAGAAAATCAGACAGGGGCAAATACTTTTTCACAGCACATTCGTTGCCCCTTTCAAAGCAGACCAAACACAGAGAAATTGAGGTTTTAAAACACTTTTGCATTGTATTTAATAAACCATAACAACAATAAAACAAACACCTAGCTCTTTTTGGAGCACTAACTAACACAGGCTGGAACCTTCTCTAATAACCGGACAAGTAAGCTTGTTTAGAAACAAACAGTTTTTCACAGCACAACACAATAAGGTTTTACTCTACCTTTGTTCTTTAATTACAGCTGTACCCACACCAGCACAGTCAGGCTTCAACTCACACCAGCAGCAGCCCAGAACTGGCTGGCTGCTTTCTTTAAATACCTTACACCTGACTCTAATTTTCAATGATAGCCAGGTGCAGGGGATATTACTAATAAAACAATTAACAAAAACAATTATCAAATTAGGCATGGATAGTAAGAGAGAACAGATGGGTTCGAGAGTTGATTTAAAGCGAGCGACGGTGGGAGCATAATACACCAAAGCTGGGAGAGAGTTCCAAAGAGTCTGAGCCATGAAGCTAAATGAGCATTCACCAAGTGCTGTGAACTTTTGCTTTGGGATAACAAGAAGACCAGAGTCGGAGGATCTCAACTTGCGGGCAGGGGCATAGCAGCTGTGTGATGGTGCATTGTAGGTGAGCAGGAGAGTTTTGAAAATAATCCTGAACTTTACAGGTAGCCAGTGCAAGACAGGAGGTGATGTGATCATGTTTTTTACATCTGGTAAGGATCCTGGCAGCGACATCCTGAACTAGCTGCAGTCGCTTTATGGTGCGTGCCGGGAGACCACCATATAGAAAGTTGCAGTAATCGAGCTGAGAAAAGACAAATGCATGACAAAGTGTCTCTGCTTTCTGGGAGAGAAAGGTAGGGACGGACTTTGGAGATGTTTCGAAGATGGTAGAAAGAAGATTTGACCGCGGAGGACATGTGGGCATCAAAGGAGAGGATGCTATCAAGAAGTACACCAAGGCTTCGTACTGTGGGGGAAGGCAGCAGTTTCCGAGGCTCATGGCAGCTATATTTAGATTCTTAAGTTGAGTTTTAGGTCCTACTAGAAGGAGTTCAGATTTGCTAGTGTTCAGCTGAAGAAAATTGGCAGACATCTAGGCCTTGATGTCTTGAATGCAAGCCCAGACCCGGACCATGGCAGAAGGGCTTCCAGGGTCGAGTTTTAAGTACAGCTGGGTGTCATCAGCATAGGAGTGAAACATGATGCTGTGTTGATGGATGAGGTGACCCAGGGAAAGCATGTAGATATTGAAGAGAAGGGGCTCAAGAACAGATCCTTGGGGATACCACAAGTGACTGGGTTTGCAACGCCACTGCATCCAGCATAGAAAACAGACTGCATGCATCCAGATAGGTAAGAGGACATCCAAGAGAGATCTATGATGTCAAAAACAACTGTTAGGTCAAGGAGGAGAAGCACAGAGGGAGCACCATCATCAGCATTGAGCAGGAGATCGTTCACGTCCAGAGCAGCGCAGTTTCAGTACTGTGATGCCGCCGGAAACCTGACTGTAGAGATTCAAGCAGATTGTTATTTGTGAGATGTTTCATCAGCTGACTGGCTGCAGCTCTTTTGAGTGTTTTTGAGAGAAAAGGGAAATTGGAGTGATAGCACATTCTTACATTTGTATTGGAGACTCCATTTGTGAGATTTAAAATGAGATTACAATCAGAATGGAGGGTTGTTAACAGGATTTAAAGCTGTATTACAGTTAAGATACAGAGGATTTAAAATAGAATTTTGTCGAAATGTACAAAAATGCCTACACACAAAAACCGCAGAAGAATGTACATGTGACCATAGGGATTTTGTTGTGGAAGACAGTAAAGGAAAGAAGGTACAACTTAAGTGTACAAGTACTGTTGAGTTAGTACTATACATATTTTGACGCTCAAGTATTTTGAAAAGTAACCAAAAACACTAATTTCATACAGTATATCAAAAATGAAAGCCCTGAAAAAAACGATTTACATAAAACTCAAAAATAGCTGAAAAAAAGCATCCAAAAATACAATTAATAAAACCTGAAAAATAGAAGCCCTAATTATACAGTACTAACAAACAAGTACAGTACTCCCAGGTGGCAGCATAGTTGAAAGAAATATAGGAGGACAAAAAGACAGTGAGAGAGGGGAGGGTGGTAAATGGTACTGTATTTAAGAGATGTGGGGGTGTTTAATTTATATGAATTAAATTAAAGTCATAAAACACACTCACCACAGACACAACTGTAAAATAGTAAATACTATCCTCATCAATACAATGTAAAGCCATAAATAGCTGCAACCAAAATACTTGGCGAATCACACCCATAAAACCTATTTTGTTCCAGAAATGTTGGTGACCTGTTGTAATACAAAGTATGTATTATTAGTGGAATTTGATATTCGTGCCAAAAAAGTTTGAGTTTTTTTTTCATACACCAAAAATGCACAACTAAAGGCTTGCAAACATCCATGGTTTCACAGTACTTACATTTGTACCAGATAAACAGATCACATAAACAAAGAAAACAAAATAAATTAAATATAGGTTAATAACTAATAACAAATTGCAGCCTCATGTCAATAGAATTTCAGACTGAAAGTTTCTTGCACTCTGTTCCAATCTGCCAGTCTGGCGATTCTCCTGCAGAATATTTGAATGTACAGTATTATAAAAAGCAATGCTTTACCTTCATACAATGCAAAAGTGGATTGGAAATTAATCCTCAGGTGGAGGTGTCTTTGTTCTGTTGTAGAAGAATAGTTTAGAATTGTAGAATAGTGTAGAATTTCTTCACTTCATCAGATGCGTTAAACATTTTTATGTACCATTGAATGTGACCCTCAGCCAAGCTGGTTGCAACAGGCCAAATTTAGCTCCAGTGTACAACAGAAGAGATTTTATTTTTCTGTATGCAGCCCATTTCCTGCTTAACTCTGGGGCAAAATCAAGGAATATGTAAATTCCTGCTCCCTGGAACTGAAGAGTTCCCTGCTTCCAGGACAGACAAAGGATTTTCTTTCACTTGATAATGCTGCATTTTCAAAATAATTGGCTGAGGATGACCTCCCTCTCTCCTGGGGCCTGCAGAGAGATACGCGCGGTCGATGACTCCCACCCAGTGTAGCACAACAAAGTCAAAGGAAAAATCCACAAAGTCTCAGACTCACTAACATTGAGTTCCTGGGTATAAAATTAAAAGGTGCAGCAGGCACATTTAAAGATGACCTACAGACCCCAATACACCAAACTATAACCCTGCAGGAAATGGACTGACTATCTGGAGATCTTAGACACGACTTGGAACAGCATGCAAATGGTCCCTCAAAAGCAATACACTAATTTTCTGTCTTCTGTCATGATGCTTGGTCTGTCTTTTGATGACCTGTCTGATTTTGGAGAGGGGTAAAATAAACTTTCTGATAAATTGGTATAAATATCTACTCATGAGAAATGGATGCAATTTGGATGTAGCTGAATGGAAAATGCTCAAATCTCTTGTGAAAGGTCATGTCATGGACAAATCATACTCTGGTCTCTGGAAAGTCATTCTCACACAGGAGCCCTATAAAAATGTCCTGTACTTAATTGAGTTAATGCTGGTCTGTTCTGACCAATGCAAACGTGGCTTTAGTGCACATAACTGAATAAAAAACAAAGCACACAAATTGTTTAAATGTTTTCATTCTGGAGGATCTGATCAGAATTAGCTTGGAGGGACTGGAGCATGAACATTTTGATCCAGAGCCAAGTGTGAAATGTTGGCTAAATCCAGGAAAAAGAAGGAGATGGCCCATCTACAGTTGCTGGCCCTGTGACATGGGCATCCTTTCAGTGGATTATTGTAACTCAGTGGATAAGGATTTCTCAGAAGGATGCTTCCTTTTCTATTTGTAAACAGTTTGGTAAGTACATTGGCAAATGTAATGCTACTTAAAAATATGATGACCAGGTTTTAAGTTCTGGCGCTTAAAAAAATGTTGTTTGGTAGCCAAAGGCTCCTTTGAGAAAAAGTTTGTATAGAGCACTGTTGGTGGCAAAATTACTAGGAATGCTGTAGATGTACAACAGCTGTTCAACACAACATACTTTTTTTGCTAAAACTCAATCCTGCAGTGTTCATCTGTACATGTAAGTAAATATGGTGATGTGACCAGGATGACTGATATTGATCAGACAAGGAAATGAATGGATATCAACATCAGACTGGGATAATGAAAGCGCTGCTGCACATTTTAATAATAAATAAAAGACTTGAACAAACAAAAACACTTTTACAAAATAAAACGGCACAGTGGCCAAAACAGACAGACACACAAAATAAACACAGAACAGACACTAAATACAACAAGTAACCCGCTGGTACTAAGTCAGCACGAGTAACAATTGTTATTATTCTTTTTAGTTTCTCTGTTAACCACGTTCCGTCTCTGTACATCCAACCCCGTGTGCGTAAAAAATTGACTCTTATGCAGCTGTGCCTGCACTTGCTTGCTAATCAATCGTTCACTTGTATCCCAGCACAGTCTACACATGAACTACAAATACCCACTTTAATCTGCACGTGAAGTGATTGTGCAATCCCGTGCATAAATACAAACATACATTTTAAATCCTGTGTTACTTAATCCACACTATAATCAGAGCACCACTACATATATACAAAGATAACACCTCACATAAAACATAAAATACACACAGGGGAGGGGCACCCCACCACAGGTACCAATAAAGATGGTGAACAACACTCTATAACAGGTTCTCAGGATTGAATTCTGCTTTTTAGAAGGTCAGTTGAACGTAGGAATAGAACTTTATTGTTGCTTGTCTTTCTTTCTTTATAGCATTGTACTCCATTATTCTGTTTTTTGTTTTCCTGTGGATTCCCTTTGTGTACTTCCATTATAAAGAAAAGGATGACAATAACATCAACAGGTGCTCGATAAGTACATGGGGGACGGGGACGGGGGGCGGACAACTCATTTTAATCACTTCAATCAGCATTGCAGCCCATTACTGATGAGCAACTCAAACCAGCAGAGTGATTTCACCTTGTGCAGACAATTATTTGTAGATGCTTCTGACCTGCCACCTGTGTGAAAATGTCTTTGTCTTTATTATCAAGTACACACACACTGACATACAGCTGTGAACATTCAGAATCTGTAACCCCTAGAATGTGTCGGCAGCTACATCTGTTAATAATAATGAGAGGTGTTGTATCCTGCCATGGAAATATGTTCAGTTGTGTATACAAGGTGGAGCAACCTTCCTACAAGAGCAGAATAATCTTCTTTGATAAATGACTAATACAGTCAAGCACAGTATGCCTCTTTGATAGCTATGGACTATGAATTATTTGCATAATATACTGAACTGGCTTTGTTGTACTCTGGTTTAACCTCCTGATGAAATTGCGATTAAAACATACAGAAAATGTCAAAAGTGGATTTTGCAACTTCTAACAACAACTATAAATGTGGTTTGTGTAACTTGTTTAACTATTTTAAGCATGTATAGCAAGATGAAAATGTAAAAAGTCAACTGAACCAACATTTAGGCTTCAGCGTTGTTTATGATTGACTATTTGAATTTTTGGATGATAATTATATGTAACACACCAATAAGTTCACCCCCTTTGATTGATTGCTCTTCTCCTAAATGGGCAAATGCTTTTGCAAGGACTTTGCACACATTTACTGTATATGCAGTAACAAATACAATACTTTCCATTATGAAGGACACAGTTCTGAAGAGGTAAGCTTACCTGCCCTAAGAGTTCCTATGAAATTAACCATTGACACCCCCCCCCCAATTACCTAATTTAAACTTTTGCATAAATTAGGTAATTGTAGCAATAGAGATCAGATCTTTATATTAAACTGATGTTCAATTTATAGTTTACAGCATTCACACAATGATCAACTGGATCCTTCAAACCTTTGTACACTGCCCTATAAATATTTGTACACTAACCAAGTAAATGAGTGATATCTTAAAGCCTGTCCTTTAAAATATTTAGGTGGCACCCAGGTGCAATTTGGATAGATTACATTTTATTTTAGTAAATGGATGATTTATGACTTTTGAATTTTTTTTTATTTCTGTACCACAGTAAAATGTCAAGATTTGATTGTGTTTATTTTTAACTGACTCTTCAGGTTCAAATTAGATGATGTGTCTCATTATGACACAGCTTCAAATCAGTATCAGTCCATGAGGACTCTCTGGAGGCGCTTCACTGATTCTTAATTTAATAAAAGCCTATTTTAGATATGCCACATGAAATCTCTGCCCACACCCCCACCATAATCCTTCACTGCTCAGTCACCATGATGGATTTCAGTTGCGTTTGTGTTAAAAATAGGCTAAATATAAGCTGCAGGCATTTTGTAATTGCTTAGAGCAAGCAGTTTTTGCTGTGTCACAGGTCTCAGTTTGATTAAATGCTACAAAGACAACTTGATGTTAAAATCCATAGTGGCACATGGCCAGGTCAATAGAGTAATATGATTTGACCTTTTGCTATAGTGTTATATGTAACCTCTGATTTTACAGTGTTTGTGTTCTGTCTGGTGTGAACATAATGATTTTACAGGCACCAGACTGCAACTAAAATGGTTGACAATGCACCTAAACAAAAGCTTCGTAACTGCTTTTTGGATTAGGTGCCATTAGCACCTCCAACACAAGAAATGCTGCTTCTCCCCATAAGCACATGTGTCTGTATTTATGAATGCGCTATGAGTTGGCATGTCACATATATCAAACTGAAGTGTGAGAAGTACAGTAACAATACAAATGCCTGGAAGTCCAGAGGTTCTGTACAACATTGTTTACCGATGGGAGTTTGACAATGATTTAATTGCGCTGCAGATTCCCTAGTTAGATGATAAGCTGATTTATCTTTAGCCAAGACAATTCAAGATGTTACCATAATGAAAAACAGCAAATGTATTGTGAGTTTTCTACTAAAGCAATATCAGCTGTTGACAAGAAAACTCAAACTGACCATTAGAGATACAGTGAAATCAGAAAGCATATAAATAATTGGAACTGTTAATGTAAAGTGTACACCTTTCAAGCACCGAATAGAAATGAGTTACTGAAGGAACTGCTGAAAGAAAATAATTATTTTGGTAATTAAAAATGTAACTTAATGCATATTACTTTATTGCCATAGAAAAACTGACATTCACTAAATTCACCTCTCAGATTCTGCTAATAAAAAAATTATGGTTTGGAAATGTACAAAATATCTCAAATATAAACATATGCTGAGTTAATTGTAGTCATCAGCTGCAAATATTAACCATTCGGCAGAATGGTGCAACAAATGAATACAAACATGAAGTTATGCTTTAGTATCATAACGGCAGTTGCATTTTAAGCAGTTGAATATGGGAACAACTACATTTCTCCTGAAGTGGCACCAACAATTGTATTTGGCAACCAATTTTTTGGCCCTGGAACAATTGGCTGCTAAGGCAAAGAGTTTGTATGGAGCACAGTTTTATTTGTACCTAAGCAACAGTAACAGGCACAGAACCATTAAATAAAACACTAGTTGAAGCATTGTAATACCAAATACTAAAATTTGTTTTGTGCACACCAGGAATAATGGGGGCAATTTATGTTCCAGAAATGTGTATGATGAAAAATGTATACTGGTTTGTAAAAAGTCACAAATATACCATAATACGAAGATAATAGCAAAATCATACATATAATATACGTATTATTATAAGTATTATTATTAATAATTATTTCGGAAAAGTAATCCTGGGGGTTTAACATTAGTTTTTTTTGATTTAAAAAAAAACTGAAAAAAATAATATTTAATAATAATACTGCCCCTTCCTTTTCTAATCAATATTTAAAAAAAAAAAAAAAAAAAAAAAAATCAGATTGTTAATTATAATCAACTGACTGACGTATCATAGATTTAAAGAGAGGAGAAATTATGATTTAAACCCAGGTTATTTTTAACCCTACCATCACCAAAACAAAATTAAAAAATGTTAATTTGCCTATTTATTGACCCTGACTAAAATAGTGGGGAAACGAATCCTGCCTTTCAAAACTAAACAAATAATAAACACTTTAAAAAAAGTTGCTAAAGAATGTTTTTATATATATATATATATATATATATATATATATATATATATATATATATATATATATATATATATATATATATAATGTGGTGAATGCCTGTGGATTTTAACAAAACAATTGCTTGCAAATCGAAAAATAAGATGTTGCATTATTTATTTGCCCTTTTGTTATTAATACTATTCACAAGCAAGTCAGCCAAAAAGAAAACATCTAGCATTTTTTATTTTTGTTTTTGTCTTTTTGTTATTAATAGGCTACTATTTACAAACAAGTGAGCCAAAAAGAAAACATCTAGCATTTATTCTGTGTACGACTTGCTTCGTAACACTTCAAACATTTATAAAGGAAAGAGGAAAAATAATACTTTTAAATAATAATGTTAAAATTATTTAGTAATAATCCCGAGTCCCAATAGAACCTTCACTTTTCCAGTCAATTAAAAAAAGAATCAGACTGTTAATAATTGATTGACTATAGAACTAGAGAGGAAACATAACTATTTAAATTCCAGGTTTGTTTCTTTTACCATCTGCCTCTCTATTTAGTGTTTTTTTTTTTTTTTTGTTATGTTATGTTACTCAAAAATGCAAATAATATTTGCTCGGTTGTACAGCAGTTGTAATATTTATTTGGAGTATAAGAAAAGATAATGGAAAGCTAAAGATAATAGATAATAGGACTAATTTGTGTATTTTGACCCTAATAGAGGGAACTGCCCCTCCCCCTTTCAAAACTAAGCGAAGAAACAAATAATAAAACACACTTAAAACAAACAGTGTAAGATGTCTTAAATTAAAGAATACGGGGTGAATGCCAATAGATTTGAAATTGACTTTTTAAAAAAAAAAAATACTGAAGATTTTATTTAAGCATTTATTTCACATCAGATGTGAACAAATTTCAGCTGCTACACTCCAAGCACAACTTTCACTGACTGAATCACTTAGCTAAGCTCACTGAATAATCCTGAGCCAATCACATCCCTCTACGTTCGCACTAGTTTATCTAAAGCCGCTTTCACACTGGCATGCTACACCTGGGTCAGAACCTACCCAGGTCAGGTCCCGGTGTGTTGGGTACGCAATTTCACACTACTTTTTTTAATCCCAATATTGCCCCATATTCACAATGCTTAAAATCATTGGTGTCTAAATACTTTAACTCCATATTAATCCAACTGGGATTTATACATTTTAGGCCAGAGGAATTCTGCCACTGTTAATATAATATAAAAACATAATAATATTTATTGATTTTTGTTTTTTAAATTTAATTTGTGATTTGAATAATACTACATATTTGAAACAGGGTACCTTATCACCTAGCATACTTTAGGTCAGCCTCATTCTTGTTGTCTTGAAGCAGCCTGTATGGCTTAACCATAAATTCAAATTATGTCATTAATGTCTTTCATTGTTCTGGGCTTTGCTGTTAAATGATTGTAATTAAATAAATAACAATTTTATGGAGACAATAAAATGGTGGTATTTGGTTTACAATGATAACTGCAGGATTCCGTTAAAACCTTGGTATTCTTCTTGCACCATGAAGAAAGTTGACTTTACCTGGTATGTTACCTACATTGGTGTTGCAATGTTCTGCTATTGGGTGCATAGCTCTACTGTAGCATAGTTTGACCACTTAGGAGTTCAGATATCACACATACTGCATATATTTATATCTTTTTATCAATTTCTTCTCCTGTTGTTGTAGCACTTGGTTTGAATTTAAGGTTAAGGGCTCCTGTTTACATTTTATCCCCTATTTCTACCTAGAAACCATGTTGAATGTATTACTATACTGCCCTTGTTAATTATTGACCTTAGATTACCTGTGTTCGCATGTAGAGAATTATAGATCAGTTGGAGATGCATTACTTTATTAAAAAAGAGAAAGGGTTATTATGAACTTTGTGTCTCTTCATTATACTGTACCTGTACATTATTTTGACTTTCAACAAGTACTTATACAATTGCAGTTACTTCCTAATTGGTGACTTTTGGGGAAGAAACTGATTTTTGCTTTTTTTTAATACAAATTAAAATTCTATCCACAGTAACTTAAAGTGTTTAACATCTTTGGTGTGGTAACAGAGGGAAAATATGTCGGTCTAATGCCCCTTCTCCATTGGCACATCTGACCTATGAGGGCTCGGTACGGTATGGTTACGAGTGGTTCTCCACTGTCTATTTGTCAGGCCGAGCGAGAATCAAACCACAAGACATCTGAAATTGGCTTGGAGCAAGCTGGGCCAGGGGTGGAGTTCATGATTTTTGTCATTACATTGCATCAGTCAGAACACTCCAGAAAGCAACATGGTGGGCAGTGAGTGTGATAAGACAAAGGTACAGCCTTGGGACGTTGAGGAAGTGCAGGGTCTAGCTTCTCTGTGGGAAGATAGAAATGTACAGGAAGATCTGGATTCGTGCACCAGAAATGAGAAAGTTCATGTCTGAATTTCTGACAATTTGAATTACATGGACATAAACTGTGGGTATGGTACACTTAACTCACACAATGCTACTAAATTTCTCATCCTTGACCTTTATTATATTAATATAAAGAAAAAAATACAGGAAGATAAAAGTTCTAAACTTAGTTACAAAAAATCCAGTAAAACAAAACACATCTGTACCATACATACAAATACGGCTCCCATTGCTCTTGCACAGTTTCTTGTTCTAACTAGACTATAACAACTACAACAACTATACATAAGCGAGATATCTTTGGCAAATCATATTTTTTAAAACCTTTTTTCCCCTTCAACAGAACTAATTGAACTTTATTAAGCGATATAGTTAGTACAATGCCTGGATTATAAAGAAATTCCTAAATATATTTACAAAATATAATGATACAAGATACAGCTGACCCAATGGTCTATCCCAATGGTTAATTTATAACAATTATTAAGAATAACTGTATTTCGTTGTGTGTGACATCCCCCTGGTACTCAATCCTGTTATTGGGTAAAAAGTCACATCCCCATGTACACAAGTAATACCGGTCTTGCGATTATGCTCCAATTGGTTAGGTTTCATTAAAGCTGGCTTGTTTGTGAGTAAAACAAAAATTTTGCAAACAAGAAGGGAACGAAGATTCGAGAAACATAGGGGTGGTCTCGGGAAGAGTCTTCCCAGCGACAGCGAGTGGAAGCGACAGCGAGTGGGAGAAGTACAGGCGTGGAAAAGTACAGAGCAGTTTACAAACAGTTTGAAAGCAGATTGACGGCTGCAAAAGAAACTAAACTTAAAAAAAAAAAAAAACCCTCAACATGGTCTTCAAGCCAGTAATCTGTGACACCTGCTTGATGTGGGAAATCCGAGAAAACGCAGCGGAGCTAAACTAAGTGTGCGTAAAGTGCAGCGCGATCCAGGATTTGCATAAACTAGTAAGTATGCTAGAAATGGAGCTGGAAGAAGTGAGACAGCAACAGGATCTTGAGGAACTGGCACACACACAATTCATGGAAGTCTGCATCACACCTAACAGACTGAAAGTCACCAGGGAGATAGAAGGTCAGAACAGCAGGTAGGCAGAAGCAGGGAAAAAAGAAACTTTGTCAAACACAACCACCAGAAATCAAAACAACCAACAAATTTGAGTCACTTCAGAATTTTGATGAGCAGAACCAACAACAAGAGAATGAAAGGAACAACATCCAGTATCCCATTGACAGTGGTGACCAGACAGCAAAAAGAAGGGAGGTCATGATTGTTGGGGACTCCATATTGAGAAACACAACAAGTTCAATTCGCAGTTTGGACCCCCTTACTACAACAGTGTGCTGCCTTCCGGGAGCCTCGGTCAAGCACATCACTGGGAACGTGGACAGGCTCCTAGAACGAACAGGAGACGACCCGGTAGTAGTCGTCCACATCGGTACAAACAACATTGGAAGAGACAGACCAAAATCCCTGCAAAACAAATTCAGAGAGCTAGGAAGGAAATTAAAAGAGAAAACCAAAACTGTGGTATTTTCTGGTATACTACCGGCAACTTGCAAAGGACCACATGGACAGCTGGAAATAATTAATCAAAACGCATGGCTGAAGACGTGGTGCACACGGGAAGGCTTCACCTATCTTGATCATTGGACCACATTCTACAACGAGGACTATCTGTATAGGCGGGACGGACTGCACTTAAATAACAAGGGAACCAGTCTACTTGGAGAAAAGATCCTCGAGCAGGTTCGGAAGCATTTAAACTAGAAAGGAAGGGGGGAGAAATCAACAAAAAAACAGAAGGGAGACAGCATCAAAACAAGGACAGCAACTCAGGTAAGACCATTAAATGTATTTATCTAAATGCTAGAAGTATCAGAAACAAAATTCTAGAACTCGAAGCTACTGCACTAACAAGTAACTATGATGTGATAGGTGTTACTGAAACTTGGTTGTCTGAGAGTGATGGGAACGAATATAATATTTGTGGGTATACACTGTATAGGAAAGAACATTGCTAAGGGGGCTAAAACCAATTCCAAAATGTTTTTCCAATATTACAACAGCAAGAGAACATTCAAAGAGGAGGTTAAATGTTTAAGAGATACAAATGGCAAAATCGTAGATGAAGAAAAAAATAGCAAATATATTAAATGATCGTGTCTAACTAACTTGCTTGATTTTTTTGAGGATGCAACATCGATAATGGATAATTGCAAAGCATATGACATGGTTTATTTAGATTTCCAGAAAGCTTTTGACAAAGTCCCGCACAAAAGACTAATTCTCAAACTGAACGCAGTTGGGATTCAAGGAAACACAAGTACATAGATTAGGGAGTGTGTGGCAGAGCAAAGCTCTGCCCTTTAAATTGGCAGGGATGGGGTTAACTTCCCCTACCTGCCTGGGTTTATTATGTTCAGGTGGCTGGAGTTGATTAGTTGATTAGGTTGATTAACGATCAATCAGCGCCCAGCCACCTGATATAAAAGGAGGCCTCTGCTTCTCATTTGGGGAGAGGGAGCTGAGGAAGCAGGTTGGTTTTTTTTTGGTTGTTTACAAAGTTTGAATCCAGTGAAGGCATTGCCCAGCCTGGAAACTGTTATTTTTGTAAGTTTTGCTTTTTATCTTTTTTGTGTTTAAATTGCTTTGTTTTGGCTCTTGTGCCCTTTCATTTTGTGTTTATTTATAATAAAAGTATATTTGTTTGAACTGAAGTCTGTCTCTGGGCCTCTATCCACTCGCCAGCCTGCCACATTTTGGTGTCAGAAGTGGGATAGCGCCACCTAGAGGCTCAGAGCAGTATTTTTGTTTTGTTTTGTGGAATTTTTGGGATAATTTTTTTTGTTTTTGAAAAAAAAAAAAAAAAATGGGAAAGAGCAGACAGCGGCAAAGGCAGGAAAAGCAGCAGCAGCTGAAGAAATGTAAGCTGCTGCAGCCACCGCTGGAGGACCCGGCCAGCCTCTTCCCCTGGTGTTCCTGGTGTGGGAAGGAGGACCATCGTTGGCGGTCCTGCCCAGACGTGCCACCGGCAAACTGGTGTGGCCGGTGTGAGGAGGACGGCCACAACTGGGCAGGATGCCCCTACAACCAGGCCCAGGAAGAGGTGCCGTGTTCACCCCGGGCATCAGGGGCCACCCCACTACCTCCAGCACCACCACCTTCACCACCGTCCCAGGAGATATGGGACTGGTTGATGCACCCTGAGGCAGACCTCGTCCACGATCTCCCCATAGTTATCAACATGCTGTGGCGTCGAGATGGGGAGAGGTGGGAACAGTGGGAGGAACAACACCACCCGGCGTCCTTCCCAGAGGTTGCCCTCATGGTGGTTAATTACCTGGCGGTAGACATGGGAGATGCCCCGGTCACTCCAATAAAGAGGGGTGAGCCGCCTTCCCGAGAGCCAGAGAGGGGTGAGCCGCCTTCCCGAGAGCCAGAGAGGGGTGAGGAGCCGCCGTCGCTCCCAGAGCCAGAGAGGGGTGAGGAGCCGCCGTCGCTCCCAGAGCCAGAGAGGGGTGAGGAGCCGCCGTCGCTCCCAGAGCCAGAGAGGGGTGAGGAGCCGCCGTCGCTCCCAGAGCCAGGAGGAGTGAGGAGCCGCCGTCGCTCCCAGAGCCAGAGAGGGAGGAGGATCTGCCGTCGCTCCCAGAGCCAGAGAGGGTCGGAGGAGCGCCGCCGCCGTCGCTCTCCCAGAGCCAGAGAGGGGTGAGGGAGCCTGCCTCTCCTCGGAGCCCGGAGGGTGAGGAGCGCTGCGTCGTCCTCAGCCGGAGATCCTCGGTCTAGGTCGTCGTGGATGGTCTCGGCCCGGAGGAGTCCCGCCTCGGGGAGTCGGAGCCGCCGTCAGGGGAGGCTCCGATCGCGCAGTCGGCTCTGGTCTCCCTCGTGCGGCCGCGGCGGAGTCCTCGGACTCTCCCTCTCGTCGCCTCGCGGCGAGAGCGCCGCCGCTCTCGAGAGGGGGAGGAGCCGGGCCGCGCCGCCGCAGAGCCAGAGAGAGGGAGGAGCCGCCGCCGCCGCTCTCAGAGCCCGAGAGGGGGAGGAGCCGCCGCCGCCGCCAGAGCCAGAGAGGGAGCCGCCGCAGGGATGGGGTTAACGCCTACCCACCAGTTGAGGGAGAGCTTCTCGGAGCAGGTTGATGGGTTTTGGTTGTGGTGGAAAGAGTGAAGGCAGCCGCCGCCTTTTTATCTTTTTTTTGTGTTTAAATTGCTTTGTTTCTGGCCATTGTGCCCCTTTCATTTTTGTGTTTATTTATAATAAAAGTATATTTTGTTTGAACTGAAGTCTGCCTCGCCACCAGAGGGAGCCGGGCCGCAGTCAGTATTAGTTCCTCGCCGCCTCCGCCACCAGAGGGAGCCGGGCCGCAGCAGGCAATAAACATGTACATTATAAATATCCCTCCGCCACCAGAGGGAGCCGGGCCGCAGTGGCCGCCTCCGCCACCAGAGGGAGCCGGGCCGCAGTCGCCGCCTCCGCCACCAGAGGGAGCCGGGCCGCAGTGGTAGAGGCCCGCCTCAGTGCCACCAGAGGGAGCCCAATAAAGCAAAAACAAAACTCCAAAATAAAGATTTCCCAGGACTGGGCCGCCTCCGCCACCAGAGGGAGCCGGGCCGCTCCAGTCGCCGCCTCCGCCACCAGAGGGAGCCGGGCCGCCGTCGCCGTGCTACCTTGGAGATCCGGGGCCCCCTCAACCAAAGAAGGCTTGGGGGCTCTGACATCAACCCCGCCCACCACCACCCACCATAACAGCCCACCCAAGGGACATAATTGGACTCTTGGGGGGGGGGGTGGGGGGAAGGGGGGAGTTGGCCGATTGCGGCCGGTGTACGTTGTACATGGGGGGAGGTGTGTGGCAGAGCAAAGCTCTGCCCTTTAAATTGGCAGGGATGGGGTTAACTTCCCCTACCTGCCTGGGTTTATTATGTTCAGGTGGCTGGGGTTGATTAGTTGATTAGGTTGATTAACGATCAATCAGCGCCCAGCCACCTGATATAAAAGGAGGCCTCTGCTTCTCATTTGGGAAGAGGGAGCTGAGGAAGCAGGTTGGTTTTTTTTGGTTGTTTAGAAAGTTTGAATCCAGTGAAGGCATTGCCCAGCCTGGAAACTGTTATTTTTGTAAGTTTTGCTTTTTATCTCCCTCTTGGCTTTTTGTGTTTAAATTGCTTTGTTTTGGCCCTTGTGCCCTTCACCCCTCTTTTGTGTTTATTTATAATAAAAGTATATTTGTTTGAACTGAAGTCTGTCTCTGGGCCTCTATCCACTCGCCAGCCTGCCACAGAGTGGTTAACATGTAGAAAACAGAAAGTACTTATTAGAGGAAAAGCCTCAGAATGGAGTGTGGTAACCAGTGGTGTACCATAGAGATCAGTATTAGGTCCTCTGCTATTTCTGATCTACATTAATGATTTAGATTCTGGTATAGTAAGCAAACTTGTTAAATTTGCAGATGACACAAAAGTAGGAGGAGTGGCAAACACTGTTGCAGCAGCAAAGGTCATTCAAAATGATCTAGACAAGATTCAGAACTGGGCAGACACATGGCAAAATTACATTTAATAGAGAAAAGTGTAAGGTACTGCAAGCAGGAAATAAAAATGTACATTATAAATATCATATGGGAGATACTGAAATTGGAGAATGAATCTATGAAAAAGACCTAGGAGTTTTTGTTGACTCAGAAATGTCTTCATCTAGACAATGTGGGGAAGCTATAAAAAAGGCTAACAAGATGCTTGGATACATTGTGAAAAGTGTTGAAATTAAATCAAGGGAAGTAATGTTAAAACTGTACAATGCACTAGTAAGACCTCATCTTGAATATTGTGTGCAGTTCTGGTCACCTCGCAATAAAAAAAATATTGCTGCTCTAGAAAGAGTGCAAAGAAGAGCAACCAGAATGATTCCGGGCTTAAAAGGCATGTCATATGCAAACAGGCTAAAAGAATTGCATCTGTTCAGTCTTGAACAAAGAAGACTATGTGGCGACCTAATTCAAGCATTCAAAATTCTAAAAGGTATTGACAGTGTCAACCCAAGGGACTTTTTCAGCCTGAAAAAAGAAACAAGGACCAGGGGTCAGAAATGGAGATTAGACAAAGGGGCATTCAGAACAGAAAATAGGAGGCACTTTTTTACACAGAGAATTGTGAGGGTCTGGAATCAACTCCCCAGTCATGTTGTTGAAGCTGACACCCTGGGATCCTTCAAGAAGCTGCTTGATGAGATTTTGGGATCAATAAGCTACTAACAACCAAACGAGCAAGATGGGCCAAATGGCCTCCTCTCGTTTGTAAACTTTCTTATGTTCTTATGTTCTTAACTAAAAAGACACTGGTTGGGGTGGCTGGAAAACATATATTAAAAGGGTTGAGCACTCAGTCTGCAGAGCGAGAGATTGTTATGGAAACTGCCATGAGCAGACCGATGCCCCTACTGTACTCCATTTAAGAAACACAGTAGTGGAAGTAAATTGTATTCCTGTTGAAGGAAAAATGTAAAGGAAATAAAAAAAAAATATTTGTTTTACTGGGTTAGTAAACTGGATGGACTTGAAACTGAGCAATTACTGGTACCTCAGACACATAGGCTCACAGAGGCACAGAAAGGATTATTTTGCCTAGGAGTATACATTACTATATATCCTGCCCAGACTACCACCTAACAAGCCCCCACATTCTATTTAGAGCTCCATTACTTCCTCTACCTATAACTGATGTCCCATTTGATAAAATTGCAATGGACGTGGTAGATGCATTAATAAGGTCAGCCCGGGGGCATTTGTACATTTTGGTCATTTTATATTATGCGACCTGGTATTGTGAATGCTACTTCTAAAACCATTGCTAAAGTTGAAATTCCAAGAGCCTATCTGTACCTTTTTGTATCACCCACAAACAAATGGACTGGTAGAGAGATTCAATCCAACCTTGAAACACATGCTGCAGAAGGTAATAAACAAAGATGGGGAAAACTGGAAGACCATATTGCCTTATTTAATGTTTGCAATATGCAAGGTACCCCAGTAAACAACATTTTTTCCCATTTGAACTACTGTATGGCAGACAGCCACAGGGAATTTTGGATATTGCAAAAGAAACCTGGGAAGGGCAGGCAAATTCAGGCAAAAATGTAATTGAACATGTGATGGAGATGAGGGAAAGAATAGAAAAGGTGACTCCCATAGTCAGAGAACACATGGAGAAAGCTCAGGAAATGGAGATAGGTAATTATAATAAGCAGGCACAAATTAGCGAATTTCAACCTGGGGACAGTGTTGGTACTAGTTCTGACCCCTGAAAGTAAACTGTTTGCATGGTGGCAGGGACCATACGAGGTGACAGAAGCAGGTGGTGTGATGAGTTATAAAATACATACGTCAGCCGGATTGCAGAAAAAAGGAGCAAATATATCACATAATCTCTGAAAACCTTGGAGGGACAGAGAAACGGTTTTGACCACTGATAGGAAAATAAGTCAACGTGAAAGTTTGTCAACTAAAAAAATACACATTGATACTAATTTAGGGGATGGAAGTGCTTTTAAGTAAAATAAGTAATCATTAGTAACTGCGATCTATTTATTACTTTACCAGGGAAAACGTCTTTTGTATATCATGACATAATTACAGCTCTGGTAGTGAAGGTAAAGGTTCGGCCATGTTATTTACCAGAAACTAAAAGGGCAGAAGTAAAGGCTGAAATAGAAACGATGTTGAAGCTGGGAGTTATTGAAGAGTCTAACAGTGAGTGGACTAACTCGATAGTGCTAGTGCAAATACCAGATGGGACATGGCGCTTCTGTAATGATTTCAGAAAGTTAAACAAAATGTCCAAGTTTGATGCCTACCCTATGCCCTGTGTAGACGAACTAATAGAAAAGTTAAGCAAAGCCAAATTTCTGTCCACACTGGATCTAACTAAAGGATACCGGCAGATACTATTGACGGACAGGGCAAACGAGAAAACTGCATTTATCACTCCTCTTCATTATTTCAATATACAGTGATGCCTTTCAGGTTGCATAGGTTAATCATTAAAATGTTAACGCCACATATACAATGCACATCAGCTTATTTGGATGACATTGTGGTATATAGTGAAGACTGGGAATCACACCTTGGTAAAGTTTTAGACAGTCTTTGGAAAGCAAGACTTATGGCCAACCTGTAAATATGTCATGTAGGTTGGACTGAGACATGATACCTGGACTATGTAGTAGGTGGTGGATTGATTAAAACTAAGTTAAATAAATCAAAAGTTATACAAAATTGGCAAAGACCTGTAAACAAAAAGCAGGTACATGCATTTTTGGGAATCATGGGTTATTCTCATCTGTTTATACCAGATTTTGCCTCAATTGCAGCACCCTTAACGGAGCTGACAAGAGCTAGATATCCAAATATGTTTAAGTGGTCAGGGGAGACAGAAAGGGTTTTTAATACACTGGGAAATATAATGTGTGATGACCCTATGTTAGTATCCCCAGATTTTGGAAAACTCTTTATACTACAGACAGATGCCTCTGATGTCAGGTTGGGGGCAGTTCTTTCACAGGTCATAGACAGAGAAGAGCACCCAGTAATCTACCTCAGTAGAAAATTATTACAGAGGGAACAAAGCTACCCAATTGTGAAGAAAGAGTGTCTGGCAATAAAGTGGGCGATAGAAACACTTAAATATTATCTGTTGGGCAGGGAATTCACTCTTATTACAGACCATGCCAGACCGTGAGTCACCAGATGGTTTTTGTCTCTGCAGTCATACTGCTTTACCATCGGTTATAGAGCGGGCACAAAAAATGGTAATGCAGATGGGTTGTCCAGGGTCCACTGCCTCTTGGCTCTCTGCTCTAACCCATGGGCATTAGTTGAGGGGAGGGATATGTGGTGTGGTAACAGAGGGAAAATATGTCAGTCTAAGATTGTGAAGAACATTGTTCCCATTTGGAAGTGGTAAAACTGCAGTAGCAGCGGACTGATCAGTAGATGTCATCAGTGTCAGAAATCAAAGTGGTAGCAAATGATGTAATTGGATAATTTGAAATTGACTGTTCTTTAATTAAGTACTAACCATAAAATAGGTATTTGTTTGGGTGTGTCAGTGAGGAGAGAGAGAGAGAGAGAGAGAGAGAGAGAGAGAGAGAGAGGAGAGATGAGAGTGCTGGAGACAGCGCAGTACTATACTGTGTGTAACAAGAACTGGTGTGTTAAGATACACAGCAACCACTTAGCTGTCCTGTGGCAGATAGGGAAGCAGATTTAAAATGTGTAGTTAGTTTCGTCGAGTGAAAATAGGCTTTTTGTCTGTTTTTTATTTTATGTTGTATAATTTGTGAATAAAAAAGTGTTGGAACTGCAAACCAAAGTCTCCACGTTACCACACAACCTATTTTCATAGGTGACCTTGATCTTTGTTCAATGTTTTCCTATCACTGTAGTAAATGTAGGTGCTGTAATAATGCCCATTTTAGTTGAATAAAGTGCTTTTCATAGCTATGTGTCACTCCAGCCTTAATTAAAGTAATTTATGAAGAACTATCAATTATTTATTTTTTTGTTGCCAGCGTTCTAATACAAAATAATTAGGATTTTGTTCTGTCCTTGGACTTGCATCTTCTCTGAGTTCAATCTGAATTTTCCAACCATACTTGCATGCATTATGAAAATCATTGCTGCTCAAAGCTTCAGATATACAATAAATCATGTATATTATGGGAAGGATAAGCCCTGAGTAGAAGTTAATTTAACCATGCAATTCTATCAGGTCATTTATTATTTGTAAGGTAAAAGGATGGTCACAGCCTTAGTAGTGCTCCATTTCACATCGCTGGATGGAGCACAGCAGGTGCTGAGCTATGGTGCAGTAGCCCTTTGACTTGCAAAGTGGTCAGAATTAATATCTTAGCAGAACTCAGTGGGGGAAGACTGGTGTTCATATAAAAACATATGGAAGTATTCTAAGGCCAGTTTGAAATTTCAGAATGGCAGAATACACTTGAAGCTGATCTGGCTGCATTTCGATGAACGGTCTGACATCGGTTTAAATCATACTTACTGGCCTTGCTTTGTTATATAATATGTCATATTAGTTATGGTAGCAAACCAACAGGAGGGAGTCTTAGAAAAAGTCTAGCTGAGGGCTTTATTTATTATGTACTGTATATGCATCATACAGCGGTGGATACTTTTGTACAAGGTTTGTTTGACCTTACATAGCAGTTAAAATCCTATCGATTGTATTGCAGCCTTAAGAGTGCACAACACTAATGTCCACAGCCTCAATTCAGTTAAATATCGGAGCTGGAAACTTAAATGACTTTTGTGTCTGTAGGTCAGTAGTTAAATATGAATGAAAATGTGGTCAGTATATATCTTTTTGTGGTATTGTTGTTTTCATTAAACATATTGTTTCTTAAAAAAACATAATATTGTTGGAATTTTAAAACACTGTGACAAAGAACATCAATTTTAAGTGAATATACTTTCAAAATATATCTGTATCAAAATTCCAGCACAATATATTACACTCACCATTGGAATTAGAATGTATCTAGTCATTATTTACAGTAATTCTAGTAATACAGTAAAAGTTAATTATATTTCTACCTAGTTTTTCAAATCTGACTTGCCACCTGCAATTTAAAATAAATGTTTTAGGTATCATGTCTTTTATTAAATGATTTGTCAGTGGGGGAAAATAGTGGTGTCAGGTGTTATTGATTTGGTGTATTTAAAGGGACATCACGAATAACACTACAAGTTGTTTATTGGTTTTAGATTAGTTTGACCCTTTTGTGAACTATTTAAATGTTATAATCTTAACTGTGGAAATAAACTAAATTGAAAACCCTACCCTTGAAAATATCGTATTGCACTTGTGTACAGCAATTATACTAATATATAAATAATTTAATTTTGTTGCAGAGCATTTGTGCCCATGGAAGCACCAACCAATCAAAACTCCACTCAGTGGGACAAAGTTCAATATTTGTTTGAGGAACTTGGGAGGAGCCGTAAGTAAAATCAATATAATAAGTAAATCAATGTGTGGCAGAGCACAGCTCTGCCCTTCAGAAATTGGCAGGGATGGGGTTAAATTCCCCTACCTGCCTGGGTTCATTGTGTTCAGGTGGCTGGGGTTGATTAGATGATTAGTTTAATTAACAATCAATCAGCGACCAGCCACCTGACATAAAAGGAGGCCTCTGCTTCTCATTTGGAGGAGGGAGCTGAGGAAGCAGATTTGGTTTTTGGTTGTTTGGAAAGTTTGAATCCAGTGAAGGCATTGCCCAGCCTGAAAATTGTTATTTTTGTAAGTTTTGTTTTTTTGTCTTTCTTTTTGTATTTAAATTGCTTTGTTTTGGCCCTTGTGCCCTTTAATTTTTGTGTTTATTTATAATAAGTTATTTTTTTGAACTGCAGTCTGTCTCTGGGCCTCTATCCACTCGCCAGCCTGCCACACCATGTTTTGTCAGCACAATGTCTTTTCAAGTTTTATGAAGCCCCTATCTGACTGTTGAAATGTTTCATATGAATATCCCACCAGTATAGCAAAACTTGTACAACTTATCTTATTTCGGATTTAAATACAGTATTTCCTGGAGCAAAAATAGATGTTCCATGTCTCCATTTTTCAGTTTTGAAAGACACAAACAAAATTGTATTATAAAAACATGATACCTCATGGTACACTAGTGCTGCGTTTACACTGCCACCTCGTACCTAAGCTGACTCAGGTCCAACTGATCATGGAGAGTCTTATCATTTTTCACAAAGCGTTTACACTGTTGTGCGTTAGGTCCAAATGCACATGCATACCATCTAAATTACAATAAGTGCTCGCTAACGTCATAACGACCACTGAAGGGATGACGGGTTTTCCCCTCCCCAAACCATAAAGGCGGAAGAGGCAGAGTGGTGTTACAAGAGGCAGAGTGGTGTTACAAATAAACAATATAGTATGCACATAGTACCCTACTCGCCTTGAGTAGAACACATCACCATCTCACCATACATCATACATTTAGTATAATGATATAATATATATTATAATATATAATTATATATATAACGTCAGAGTTTATGTAAATTTTCCAAAATAAATAATAATAATAATAATAATAATAATAATAATAATAATAATAATGATGATGATGATGTGTTATATATGTACACTAAATTGTTTGTAATTATTCAAAACATTTTGTTCTTTTTTTAAAAAACGAATGACAGGGACCGCAAATTATTCAAACAATCTTTATCTAAAGCATAACATGTAAAACGCAATATTTTAACACATGAACTATAATCAAAAAGTGGAGAGAGGGAGTTGCACAGATCGTTCGCCAGACCTGCTGCTATTTCTCGGTATATGTATTTATTGTGGGGTTTTTTCCGCATAGGATGCACTCTGGGTTTGAGTTTCGCCCCACAATGCTATACCAGCTCTGCTTTCTTGCTCTACCCAGTTCACGCCACGGTTGTCAGAAACAAACAAACCAAAAAAAAACAAAAAAAAAAAACATTTGTAAACAAAATTTTTAATAACTGTTCAGTGTTTTTAAGCTAATCATTGGTACAATCAAAATACTTATTTAAATAACAATAAAAACAAACAACAAAAAGAGGGTGTGTTAAAACGTGTTTGAAACTAAACCAATAGCTAAGTGGTGTACAATAATATAACTGGGAAAACACAATCCAGGATAGTTTTTGTATAACATTATTTTTGACAGTAAAGATAACAAAGACCTGAGACGGCCTAAAGCCGTCCTAAAAATGACCAGTGTAACCACACCATAGATTAAAGAAATCTCAGTTTACAATCTCTGTTTTGCACATCCTTGGTCAGTTCACCCTGGAGAGTGAAATTTTACCCACCCTTCAAAGCCTTCTTTCCTGTTATTATCTAAACGACTACTTCCCCTATTGCCATACTGTGCAGCTGGTGACATGCTTTGACCCTGTTAAAGCGTGACAAAATATTAAAGTTTTCTGCACAGCCCTACAACCTTGCTTTATCCTTATGTTCAATACATTATTTCTATACCTGTTGGTTCAAATAACACAGCATCTTTTGGCAATTGAACTCCAGCGCTGTTAAAAGTTTTGATTTGCCCTTCCATGGAGGTGAATGTCATTCAAACCCTGCTGAACACCTAGTGGTGTGCTGAAGTCTCTGATGATGCTGTTGTGTATTTTATTCCAGTCTGTCATACCCAGTGGCCATATAAATCTGGGCAGGAGTCCAAAATGGAATCACCAGATCCTTAGCTACTCTGGCATCTCACAGTTGTTCCTTGTGAGTCCATCTGCCACAATCTTCTTAGTTTAGGCTGATGCCACTTTCACAGGCTCTTCACTGCCTTGTCAGTCACTGTGGGAATGGGCTCGTCCCTGATGAGGAAGTGGATATTTTTTTTATTTACTTGCTCTTTCTAAATGGACATGCTTCTAGGTGCCTTTAACTGAAGCCACACCCTCTCAGAAATACAAATCCTGAATGCGCAGTAATCATCTTTCAAAGCCAGTTGTTAAGACAGGTCACATTTTATTTCAGATTATTGGAACTTGCTCACTTGAGGCTAAACTCTCTTCACCAACTGACTTTGTGACTCGTTATCTCCATTGCACAATGTTGTACACTTCTGGGGATACTGTGTTGCATATTACATTTAACACTTTTAACATTGAGTGGACAAAACCATTTAACTATTTGGGTCATTTTTTTTTTATATCATGCTTCCCAAAAAAGACTGCAAACTCCAATGTGATATGTGCTCAAACTGAATGTGCCTTTGTGATGTTTCATTGTACTAGTTTCTAGATCATATTCATTTTTGTGAACATAAAAAAAAAAAAAAAAATGGTAATAATCCAAGCCATTAACAATAAATGTTTGAGTCTTTAAAGTAAGCTTCTCAAATAAAAACAGTATTTAAACTTGACACGTTTAAGTTTATTATATGAATTACAAAAAAAAAAAAAAAAAAAAAAAAACAACACCTTAGCAATTATTTGGAGGGCAGAGTACTCAGTATTGTCTGTATTGCAGTTCAAAGATAAAATTCGCAGATGCCTTTCTCTCTGTGTTGCTTTGCAGATGGCTTGGCTGCCCTGTCATTCTCCATTAGCTCCATGACCTTGATTGCAATGCTGGAAGTAAGTAGGAAAAAGGGCCAGTGGTTGATGCCATTTACTTAACATTGATTTCCATGTACTGTATGTTAGAATGAAAGAATTTATTCTAATTCTAATTCTAATAAATGTTTAAAACCTTTTTAGTGTCTTCCGACGTGCCAGTGGTGAGACACACAAAAAAAGACTGCAGCAGAGTGCGTAATAATGTCTGAAGTACATTACAATAACACTGCCTGTTTCATTTAATTGGTAACTAATTTTGTGTGATTTTGTAACTAATCCAGTTAGATGGAATAAAGCTTTAAAATAGAGATGCATGTGTTTACAGTAGTGAAGATTTGGGGAGTCTGCAAACAGTATGGAAAGACATTTAAAATTTATAATTCACACATGTATTTTAATTATAAATAAACTAATCACAATAGTCTATACTTTACCATGATACTAAGTTAAATACCACTTATCCAACTACTGTAATACTGGATTATTTTTATTCCATAACTTTTTTTTATTGTACTGATCACTCTAGTTTTGCATTTACAGCTGTGGTGGGGGGGTGTATGTTACTGACAAACGTGTTGTTGTTATTTAAAGATCAGCAGTGTCTACAGTTGTGCCTGTTTAGTTTAATTAGGTTTCATAGACACAAATAACCATCCAGACATTTTTTTAGATGTATAAAACAGTATGTGCGCTACAAGCCTGCACAAATTTTAAAGGATCACTTTTCACAGTCAAGTCATTATTAGTGTTGCCCTCCTGTCTCAGAAATTCTGTGTCTATGGGCCATACTTTAATCATGAAAATCTAAGCTCCTATCTATAAATTGTGTAATGTATTTTATTATCTTGGAAGAATTTCTTAAATTCATGGGAAATTTAAACTAAAATTGGTAGTTCATTTGTTAGATTTCTCAAAACTGTCAGTTTTTTTTTCTTTTTATAAATATGAGAATATGATGACTCTTCAGTATGGCTTATATAGAGCAAAAACTAAAGGTGCAGGCTGTAACATCTAAGTATTGTAATGAAGAAATAATAAGGAACTCGCAGCAACTCTGACATTTTCTGGACTGGTCACATTGGGTCCTGTTTAAAAAAAAAAAAAAGGCTTTTAAAAAAAAAAAAAAAAAAACTCCGAGTTGCACACTGCACATAAAAACAAATCACTGCTTTTATACATCCTCATAACTCTTTTGTGGATACTTCAATATCTTTAACTAGTTCTATTTCAAAAGAATTAAAATCTGTAGTGAATTGTGACATACTGTATCAAAAGGCTGTTATGGTGTATCATTGGAAATATATTAGTATCCCCGTCCTTGTCAACAAAAAAAATATTGATATTTGTTACAATTATCTCTCATAGTGATTTTTGGAAAACACTGGCCACTATCCATAATGCAATGCCATGTTGCATGAACCAATAAAATCTACAAACTCTGGGCTACCTCAAGGAAAAAACATTGAAATGTATACACTGCCCTTTGTAAATTGATGTCAGTCTTGCATGAAACTAAAACTTTCCAGACAATGCCACAGAGCTTTGTACCGTACTACCTAATTGGACCACTTGCAAGTTATGTTATATTAAAATAAGTGACAGAACATAATGCACTTTTTAGAAGTGATAGGTGTGTATACATGTGAAGATCAATGGAGTTTATAACCCTGAATGCATTGTTGAAATTGGGGTTCAGTTATGGTTTTGGGTGCTATATGCTGCTATGCACAAACCTTATAATTCCTATGAAATGTACAAAATTTGAACATTATTCATGATGTGGTGCTGCCATGTTTAAGTACCCAGATGCAGATGGGATGGTCCAGGATGACAATGCACACATATAATATGCATGGGGCATAAACCCAGATATCCAAATCGCAAAGCAAAATCCAATTTTCACTTAATTTTCACTAAAATAAAAACTGTCACGACTGGTATAATTTCCACATATGTATGGATATCACTGTTCTTTATATGTATATTATATTTACTGTATATTTATATTCTTATGGTATATTTTGCCAAAAAAGCAATACAATTAGAGAGACAGGTACAACATTATACAAATGCATACAGAATCACCACCAAGCATAAGAAATACAAAGGTAAATGAACCACACTGGCTCAGCACATTACAAAGACCAAGCATAACATCAATGTTTAATTAGACAATGTACAATATAGAAGACTAAACGAAAATAAATGGATAAATAAACTCAGGGCATGATGCCTGAAGTTTTAAATAGAAAGGAATTGTAGACCATTACACCATCAACTACAATATGCGGTGAATGACATCACAATCACATCAATAGATTTCAATAGAAATAAATGAGTGTAGTTGCCATGACATCCAAAGCCTATAAGTATCTCCACTGTTTGTTTTCAAACACACTTTCCATTGACAAAGGTATGTTGAACATATTAAAACATTGGTAAGTATAAATAGATAGATAGATAGATAGATAGATAGATAGATAGATAGATAGATAGATAGATAGATAGATAGATAGATAGATATACATACACATATGAAGCATTCGGAACAACAACTCAGGACATTTGCTGGCATACACTGAAGCCATTATTTATTTTGTTCAAAGTCAGTATGGTGGCTACAATAAACAAGAATGAACATGCTGAGACAACCTTGTGTTCAATAGAAGAGGCACTGCAAATACAATATGTATACTATAACTGGAGGGTCACGTGACTTTTCTTTTCAATTAGGCTCTCACAAGAGTACAGTAACAGTATAAACTATTTAGTAATCACCAAAATTAGGGCTCCTTTAATCACAGGTGAGAAAATGGCTTGGATTTTAATGGATAGAAAAATAATCCAGTACATTGTTTTTAACTTTTCCATGCAGAATCAACTGCTGCCATACACTATATCAAGATCTTTACACCAATACGTTCGCATTAAATAAACATTACAAAAAACAAACTTGTAGGGCCCAATTTCGATGAATGCTAAAACAATTGAAGGGAATGTGCAAACTCAAGATTGTCTGTGTTGTGTCCTGCCATCTCCCCCATGTTGTGAACAGAGCACAGACTGGATGCTGGCACGATTTGGTAGTGCTTCCCAATCCATGAAACTGGGAGGCAGAAAAGAGTTATCAAATCAAGAGAAACTGACTTCTCCTTTAATATGGATTACTTGTTATTGTGCACACATTCTCTGTGATTTTTAAAAAACAATAAAATAAGCATTCATCATTTCCATTATAGTAGACATCTCACCATGGGAGGTTAGGCTATATAATGGGGTACGGTGCAGAAACTATCTGTACAATATGGAATGTAATGAAAGTTATTTTTGCTGTGAAAAATATATATTTTTTTAAACAACTTTTTTTTAAATTAATAGAAGTAATTTATTGATAAGTGTTTTAATTGTGCTAACGTAGTTATCCTATATATTATTTGTAATGTCTGTGCATATTCTGTCCAACATGAATAGGATATATATTTAGAGTGTAATACAATTAATCAGCTTGGAGTGGATTAATGAACAGGTATGAACTTTGTATTATTAAAAAAAAAAAAAAAAAAAAAAAAAAAAAAAAAAACATTGATTAGAAAGCTTTGATTTGCAGAGCAGCACTAAAAGTTTACAAAGTCAGGTCATCACACATAGAGGCTTGTATGCACATAATTGGCCAGGGAACGTATCATACGTGAACATGTTAGATAAACATGAGGTTGTTTTGAGAGGTGTTTTGTTGTTAATGCAGTTATTTTAATGTCTGATTGTTCTCCCCCAAGCTGGTTAAAGTTCTTGTAACGCGAATAACACTTTCCCATGAAAACACGATTGTCTTTTGTAAGCTGCATTGTTAATCAGTAAATACCTTGCCAAACTTGTTCCTTAACTTCTTATTAACAGTTATTGTTTTAATTTATTTATTTCAATAATTTCTTAACTTAGGGCCACCACATTTGTTTTGTAAAGTATAACATAAAAACCCAATACTGGGTGACAGAACATCAAATGTGAAAATAAATGCTATCACACCCTAGTCCATGTAGTCTCATGCCAGTTACGAGATGGCTAATGCTAGATAAAGGTACACTATGTAAAAACTACAAACAGAGAGGGCTTCTTTTTTTTTTTTTTTTTTTTTTTTTTACTGTTTATTAAAGTATTGTATAATTAATTTAGCTGTCCTAGCAGCAACACTTCCAGAAAACCACCAGGGGACATGTGTGTCATAAATTCTAATGTGACATGTAGGCTAGTATAGACACATTCATTTTTCATATCTCATTTTCATAAATTCTCCTTATGATATGGAATATTACCAAGTGCATACAATATTTCAAAATCAATGTAACATATCTGTAACATTCACAATCTTGCTGCTTAGCTTTGCTTATTAAGAAGCCTATTATTGCTTCTTTGAACCCAAATCACAGGTAAACCTTTTTGTTCAAAAAGCAGCACACATTTTCTTTTAATCTGTGCGCTTTTAATGCATACTGTTGTAGCAGTTACGTGAATCCTCGCTATAAATCAGGGTTAGTGGAATAATCCAAATCTCATGCAGTTTTTACTCTTTTTTTTTTTTAATTGACCTTAATATATTGGTTTTAACAGATCTCCAATACAATGTGTATTCTAAAACTACATATCATTGTATTATATGCCGTGCATCTGAACAGCTGTTTAGGATCTGAATTCAACCAAAAGTTTATGCTGCCTTGGAGATAAAATTCTGGAAACATGAAACACTTCATCTACGTCAAACCTTATAAACCTGCAAATGTTTGTGGAAATACAATCACCATTGAAAAAGCCGTGCTTATAACCCAGAGGTAACATTTCTAGTAGAGTTCATAGCCAATAAAGAAAAAAGCAAGCATTTGAAAAAAAAAATAATGGTGTAATATTTTTCTTCTTTGTGGTAAAAATAGACTTTCAAATGATTTACGTGGTTCACCATTAATCCTATTAATGAGAAAGGCTCGAAGTCACACATGCCTTATCACATTCATTGGTTTATGGTCATCTGTACTGAATAAATATGCTTGTCAGCATAATTGAATAATTTTAGCCTTTCTTTTTTTAATATTCAAATAAACTAAATGATAGAGTACTTAAAATATACAGTAAAAGAATATTGTGTTTCGTTTGCAAGTTTCAGATCATTGTTCTATTACTGACTGAAGCTTTTTTAAGTTGTTGTATATCTGAGCACTATCCTAGTTCCTAAAGCTGAATACATTTATTGGGTTTCTCTTTTTAAAGGTGTATTCTTCTCCATGCTTGCCTGCTGTTGCCAGTGTTTGAACTATAACTATAAATTAAATTAAATGTCTTAGATGTCAGGTGCCACCTACTGCTTCTTAAATTTATATTTCAAACTATATGCTGGCTTATTTGCCAAACATTTTCATAAGGAAGTAGGAATTATAACTGTGGCAAGTTGTTTGTTGTTGTTTTGTAAAGCCACAGCATTGTATTGCTTATTCCTAATATGGTTTTTGTTTTATACATTTATGCTCTGTTAAATATTTTCCATTCCTGGTAAATAACATAATGACAACTGACAAAAATTAGACCTGCTGACTTTGGTAAAAAAGAATAACACTTGCTAGATCTTAATACCTATTTTTTCAGCATGCGTTTTATTTTTAGAAGCCCGTCTTTTGATGTGTATAAAACTGTAAAATAAATTGCTCAAGGTGTAAGGAAGAACATACTGGTGACAGGAGCAGTGAAGCTCTTATGAATAATTCATTTTTTCTTCTCTATTTGCTCGACGTATTTAAAACAGCTTCTACATATGGGGACTTATTTAGAAAACAAACCCAGGGCTTTCATGACATCTGAGAAATGGAAATGATTGCATGAGTTATTCTTGATATTAATTGTTACCGCCCTTGCTGTTTATGCCTTTCATCAAATCTTCTGGTACCCCACTGATGCATTAGGAGTATTTATTTATGCATTTCTGCTGCATAACAATTAACAACATGAGAGACACTTTTGTAATATAAAATCTAAGCTGGTGTCGGTATAATGAGTATTTTAAGATTGTTAGAAATTGTAAACTGGGTCTGTATTACTGTGAATTGAATGTGCTCTCACAGTATGCGTGTGTGTGTGTGTATATATATATATATATATATATATATATATATATATATATATATATATATATATACACACACACACACACACAAACACACACAAACAAATTATGCTCATATCTTGCCGTTTAATAGAAAGACCTTTGATGTCTGAGGTGTAATTAGATCATGCCTCATTGGTTCCACTGACATTACTGAGCTTGAAATAATATGACCGCTTTAAGACTGCTAACAGTGGGAGTTTCAATGTATTCTTGACCAAATTGAGTATTTCATACAGAATCAGTTTATTTATTTATTAATTCCCTGGCATGAGCAGGATGCATATCATTATCCATGAATGTTCTGTCTGCTTAGAAACTGCCATGCTCCATTAGCTGTAGCCATTGGCTATTCTTTATTTCACTTTTTATAGTTCAAAATTTGCATTATTACCAATGTACCAATCAGTATGACTTAATTTAACTGTACAACCTGGGATTTAAAAAATGTAAAATGCAGCAAGTAGGGTAATGACTTCCATATTCAATGCTTACAACATTCCTGATTAAAGTAATCTTACCTCTTTTTTTCAAATTTCAAAGCATTTATACAATAGTTATAGAGTGTGAATGGTTTTTGATTTAAAAAAAACAAACAATTTACACAATTATTCATACATAAATGACTGAATTTTATGAATAATTAATAGCGTTTAATAAGCATTGTATTTGAACTTATATTTAAAGCTAGCTAATATATTGATTTCCTATTACTAGGGCTGACCTCTGTCATTATCTTGATGCATGGAATAAATGAGAGGATGTGCTGTATCACATTAGGTGCAAGCTTTTGCTATTTACAATTGAAATATACTATCAAACCTCAAGCACACAAATGCAGTTGGGCATTGTTCTGCTTCTGTATTGCTCTGAAGACACCATAATGTTGTACCCACCATGATTGACACCAACATGATTGACAAATCTAAGCAGCTTTTCGGTTCGGGTTTTATCATGTGGACTGAGCTCCAAACTCCATGAGCTCCATGAGACTACCAAACTGATTTGATTTGTGGAATGATTGTAATTCAAATACAAGCCTCTAGAAATCAAAGGCATACAAGTCTATTGAATTAACTCAAAGCACACCCTAGCCTCCCCATACCCTTTAGCATCTGACATATATAATATCTTTTTAAGAGCTTGGCAATCCTTCTGAGACAATGCACTTTTTCTAATCTTCTAGTTCAACTAGCATGGTCTCTGCTGTTTTCACATTGTCTTTGAGAATGTTGTCTGGTCCTCCTTATGGTAAATTGTTGGGTGTTATGGCTTCCTTGTCTAAAGCAATTGCGGCACTTTCCACATCTTCATCCCAATCTGTTTAAACGTTTTACATAATCCGTCAACTCATAACACTTACAGGGCTGAATACTAATTTATAACGAGAATAAAATGGGGTGCAGTAAACATTCTGCTAAGTACCATAATATTTCAGTATTGTACATATATGTGGTAACCAGTTGATGTAATATTTGTGGCCACCACTGTATGCGTCAAGAAAAAAACTGATAAAATCATTCAATTTCTGGAAAGCAGATAAAAATATATCCAGCTGTCACAAGGGGGCACTATTGGGCAAATAATTGCAATAACAAAACTAGAATGCAGTGCATTAATTATGCTTTTTGTTTCAGACCAGGATTACATTTGTTGGAATCCATACAGATTAGAAAATAAATTTCTGCAAATGAAGAAAATAATATTTTTTACAAATATGGCAACATACTCATGTTGCTGAGCATAAAGGGACATTTTATGCATTATGAATTGGATGCAACACATATTGTCCATTACAGTACTGTGTTACATTTTTCATTACTATTTTTAGGTGTTCCTGCTGGAAACTGCTGAAAAGAAGTGCTGGACAAAATTCTGTAGTGCCCTTGGACCTTTAAAGGTGAATTACATTAAGAGTACAAATACTTCATGCGTCTATAAATCTTAAATAAAATGAAACTGTCTCTGTCATTTTATGTTTGGCAACCAATACACTATACTGACAGTGCAAATTCAGACTCCATGAGTTCCGTTATTACCACTTCTTTTCCTGTTCAAGTTTAATATTGCCATATACATATTACATAGTTTCTAAGTCAATACAGTTTCAAATTGTGTTAATGAAGCATTAAGGTACGACGGGGTGGGTTAACATGAGATTACCCAACGTTAGGGTGTTATAAGACCTAACGCGAACCGGAGGGCCTTTAAGCACTCCGTGTGCGATAATCTCATGTTAACGCACCCCCTGGAATGCTATTATAAATCAAATTTAATTACTTTTTAAATTAAAACAGCAAATTCAAAATAAATAAATAAATAAAAAGTTCAATAACAATAAATATCACAACGCACAAAAAAAAGTTCCAGTATAATCTAAACAAAATTTGTTTAAACATGTTTGTTTTTATATATTAGTATACTTTTAATTGTAAATATAGCATGAATTTATTAAAATGCTAGTTACATTTCTGTATATCAGTTACATTAACATATTATACTAATTCATTAATGGCCAGCTATAACTTTGCAAATTGCATAAGTAAGTCTGATAACACGATTTTGTTTAGCTTCTCCAGGTCTACAGGTGTTATTGGGGGATAATGTGTTGCTTTGACATTTCCACTTTGCCTCAGTTTTTTAATTATTGCTACAAATACATTGTTAGCTGTGTTAAATGCAACATCTTTCGTTAAATTAACTATCTTAATTTGTTTGGTTAGTTACAGAAAAACATAATTCTAATTGCAATAATTGCCATTTGTCAGCATATAATTATATACAGTTTTCTAGTGGGTAAGTGTGTTAATCACAGCATTTTTGTCGTCTTCAGATTACTTTACATCAGTAACATCAGGACAGCTTTGATAATTGCTAAAAGCACAGGATGTATATATCTACAATCCTGACAAAATTTATATTATGCAAATCCTACTGCGTCTACTGGTCTCAAAGTGTAAGACACACTGTACACTGCATTCCTAAATGAAATGAATATCCACAGTGTGAGCACAATATGAATGCAAGTGATTGATACAATTCTGTAGAATACTTACCACTGTTTGTAGAATACCATATGATTACTGTACAACTTATTTTTTTATCAATCTGGTGCTGGGAAATCTTTCTAGCTTCTGTAAAAATGCTAAGATAGCCCTGGTGAGGTAAAAATTGAACTGCAATAACAGGAAGAGTGTAAAGTGAATTTGCAGTTCCTCCAGATGATGTTCCTGCAGCCATGTAAAAAGCAATTTTGTTATTTCTTCACACAGGCAGAAGGGAACGTGTTTGTTCTTTTGATAAGGTGTTCACCAAATCTCTGAAAAGGTTTTTAGGGAAAATTAAATACGAAAGGTTTATACATTATTGGTAAGTTGCATATATAAACTTCCAAGTTTTTCTACTGGTAGCACAGTTTTAGTTGTTTTGTTCAATGATAATAACAATTTATTCTTTTACATTATTACTGTTGAAAATGTACATGCTTTGCCTTGGTCAAATCAGATTTTATCAGTTATACATGTGGTTGTGCTTTGTTGGCATGAAAATCGATTTTACTATATTTGTACATAATGTAGGTACTTTATTTTACTGCATAGTACAGCAAGTTCCCAAAGTGTTATCAAAAAATATGTACATATCAAATGTAAATTTATGCTGTAATAGCAGATTCTGGTCATGGCGTAATATAGCATAATGTGAGACCCTGGCGGAAATGTTCCCCTATGTGGTTGTTACTGTTTGTCCCAAAAGTGCAGTGTTATTTTCTGGTATGTGATTTTTAGTAAATTCTGTCTCACTAATGAATTCCTCCATGTTATGCAGATACTGTGCATACCTTATGGTAGAGAAAAGCATTAATATCCAACGCAGCAGTCGTTTTCTACTACAACAGCCCTGCCACTAGCCTGCACTGGTCAATGAGATTTAACACTGGATAGTGTTAATACTGTATGATCTTTTTAAAAAAGATGCACAGCTAATATATTATAAACACAGTGTGTTAATATAGTTTTTCTAGTTGGTTACACACAAAAGTGAAAGCTATTCTCTTCTGACATAATCAGATTCATAATATTATACTTCAGCGATTAGTACCCTGATGATTTTTTGTTGACTGTAGCATCACATTATGGACTTCAAGACAATTAACTTAGAATTGCTCTACTATGATGAGTGCTACATTATCCTGTAAATGGAAAATATCTCAGGAAGATCTGCTGTGCTTAGTTTGTAGCATGAAGCAAATCTATGGGCTGAACAAAATATTCCTAGGGTTTAAAAATGTAACTATGTATGTAAGGTGAATCCATTTATTTATTATTTTACATGAAAAATCAATCAATCAATCTTTATTTTATATAGTGCCTTTCATAGTGGACCACCCTCACAAAGCGCTTTACAAGCTACAGTAAAAAACAATGCATAATACATTAAATACAGTGAAAAACAAAGCATTAAATACAAGGCAAGATGTGACAGTGTGCTCTGCCCCTGTGTGTATTTTGTCTTATGTGTTACATGTGGTGTGTTAATGTTGGTGTATAGGCTGGTGCACGGGATATAAATGGGTCTGTGTAGCATGAGTGATTTCAAATATTTAGTTGTATTTAGGCACAGGGATAGCATAATCACTTCACATGCATTTAAAGTATTAAATAGTATGTGAGCACATGGTTGCACAAATTAGTTCACGTGATGGGATTCAAGTGAATAATTAATTGGTAATTGAATTCTGGCACAATAGTATATACAGATGCACATTTTACTCACTCAGGGTTGTGTGTTCAAGAGTGGAGAACAGGAGAGAAAGAGAAGGAGAAAATAATGGAAAAGTAAGCATAACAGTTGCTACAACGTCCTGGAAGCACCACCACAGTACTTGTTTAGTGTTCATCCACTGTCTGTTTTATTGACTATTTATTTTGGCCCAAAGTGTTGTGTGCTGTTTTTTTGTTTAAACTTTTTATTTGCGATAAATGCACTAAAAGCCGCAGTGTCTCAATTTCACCTGCCAGTACTGCCTTTCTGTCAACTCCTTTCTGGCCTGACGTCACCCTATAGCTAGCTTGTTCACACAAGGATGTGAAAATTCTAATACATTGTGAATGTGGATGTCATATAGAATCATAAGAAGATGCAGTGAAAGATGAAAAGCATGCGTATGGCATATAGAATAATGAGAATAAGAGTGAAAATAACAAAAAATCAGAAGTAGCAAAGGCACAACAGCTAATGACAGGTTTTTCCTTTGGATTACATCTTGATTAGTTATTTTGTCTTAACATCCATGGCCGGGATACAGAATATGGGCATATCGTTCTTCTGGATAAGCATACTATATTGTTATTTGCTGCTACTATTTGTTAAAGACCAAGGACCATGATGTGCAAAGGAAAAGCTTTGAGCAGATTTAAGTCACTACCGATGTATGGACAAGCATGACACAAGAAGCATTTTTAACAGTCACCTGCCATTACATTAAGCAAAACTGGGAACTTGAGTCAAAAGTATTGCTACACGAAAATTACATGAGAGACACACAGCTCTGAACTTAGCAGAAGTGATCAATCAGATAAACACTTTGAAGTGGCTACAAAAGTAATAGCTTGTGTCTGTGAAAAGCAATGCAGTGCAATGTATTTGCTTTCTGCAAGCAAGCGTGCTGTGTACTTTTTGGTAGCGTGGTAAGTGTGAGCTGTGCAGGGCACAATATAAATCTCTGCATTCAGAAAAGCTTGGAGGATATACAACAAGTCCATATGTTAGTGGCAGCAGCAAGGAGACTGGTTGCACATTTTAAAAAGTGAGATGGCAACAAGTGCTTTAAATAGGAAACAGAAATGCTGAACATAGAAAAAGCACCACTCTAGTGAATACAGGACATACAAACAAAGTGGAACAAAGTTTATTATATTGTAGCAATCTTTGTTCCTGCAGGCAGGTGCATCATACAGGGTGAAGCAATCCACATACAGATGGAGGGCAGGCATGAACCCAGGACCTCTCGCATTCCAGCATAGCACCAATACCACTGTACAAGAGAGCCAGCTCCTTTGCAAGGAGCGTATATCAGGCTTATGTCTTTTTGTATGTGATTACGTCACCTAGCAGGTCTGCTGCTGCCTTCCCTCGTGCATGCGTCAATATGTTTGAACACCTCCTTGAATTAAAATGGTCAGTTATTGATTTGGTGGAAAAATAACCATACATGCTTTCCCAACCTATCAGTCTTGGCAAAGAGCATGTTAAGTATCCCTGCAACAGAGGTCCCAAGCGAGCGTGTGTTCAGCAAAGCAGGGATGCTTGTGAACAAACTCCATTCTTCTTTGAAACTGGAGAATGTGGGTGTGTAACAAAGTGCCCGCCCCTGTGTATATTATCTGTTATGTGTTGCGTGTGGTGTGTTTAAATGTTGGTGTATAGACATTGGTACACGGGATATAAACGGGTCTGTGTAACACGAGTGTTTAAAAATGTATAGTGTATTTAGGCACGAGGATTGCACAGCACTTCACGTGCAAGTAAAATGTAGTAATATGTGAGCACTGGGAATTGCACTTTATTAATTCACGTGCTGGGATTCAAGTGAATAATTAATTGGTAATTGAATCCCAGCACAATAGTATATATATAGATGCACGTTGTCACATACTGTTGGTTGGGTGTTCGGGAGTGGAGAACGGGAGCGAGAGAAGGAGTAACTTGATATATCAATTGCTATTGCGTGCTGGTGGGACCAGCACGATACTTGTTTATTTAAAACTCGCCGTGTTTGTCAGTGTGTCTGTCCGTGCACCGTTTTGTTAAGTTTAGTCTGTTTTTGTTTGTCTATTTATTTTGGCGTAGAGTGCCGTGTCCTGTGTTTTCGTGTTTGTTTAAACCTTTTATTTTGTAATAAACCGGCGCCAACAGGCGTCTTCATCATTTCATTTCACATCATCGTCTTTGTATATTTCATTCCTTCCTGGTTCTGACGCCGCCCACTTGGCCGTCTTTGTGACAGGGTGCCATAATATTTCTGAATAAAAACAGAAAATAAGCTCTAAAGAGAGGGAACCTCACCGACAGTGTGACCAGACATAAATAATTAGAAATGAGTAGTTTTAAGTTCAACTGGAGAAATGTTTACTTTTCATGATTAGATTTGATGAAGATATGTGTACTTATTATTTCTAAATTTCTTATTGCGTTATGGAAAAACAATGCATCAGATTTTTATGAAAACAGAGATTATTTACGGTTGCCAAACAACCTGAATTATAAAAACTAAAATAATTGTTTGGACTGTGAACTTTGTTGTTTGTCATCTGTTTAAGCATTGCATCACATCTACACCTGCACACTGCAATCCACTTTGCCACAGGCACCCTTACAGTAGTATTTTGTGTGCCCACCCTTTGCTTCCTTTACAGCTTGCAGTCTTTTTTTGTATTTTGAAATGAGTTCCTGGCATCTTTCCTGAGTTATTTTTGCCCATTCCTCAACACATAGAGCTTTGAGTTCTGCAATCTACTTTGGTTTCATTTTTGCAACAGCAGCCTTCAAGTCAATCCACAACATCTTGATGGGATTCAAGTTTGGGGACTATCCATAACTGTATCTTCCTTTTTGTCAGAAATGCCTTTGTAAACTTTGCAGAATGCTTAGAGTAATTATCCTGCTGGAATACAAACTTCCGTCCAATAAGCTTTCTAGTACTGGGTAACAATAGAGTGCAACATTTCTTGATATTTTGCAGCATTCATTGATCCTTCTACAACACAAAGGTCACCAGTGCCTGAGGAAGAAAAAACAAACCCATACCATCACACAACTACCATGTTTAACACTGAGCATGATTAACTTTTCTTTAAATTCTTCTCTCTTCCTCCAAACATATTGTTGCTTTCTTGGTGAAAAAAGTGGATTTTGGTTGAAGAAATCATCAAGTATTCAATGGAAAAGTCCAATCGCTTTCTTTTAGGTATTGTTTAACAAAGGTTTGCATCTTGGTTTTCGCTCATGGACATTCATCATGTTACAGTATCGTTGAACTGTTCGCTTGTGAATTTCTTGACCATCTTCTCTCATTTCTTATATCAAATCTTTTGCAATAATCCAAGGATTTTGCCAGGCTGTGTGAAGGATTCTTCTTCAAGATTCTGCAGAAATCTGTTTTGGTCTTCTACACGTGGAGCTAGTTGCAATGGTTCATGTTCTCTTGTTTTTGTCAATAATAGCATACACAGTGCTTTTTGATAAACCTAGTCCATCTATTTTTTCTGGTAATTTCTCCTTTTTCATTTAGTATTATTGCCATTTTTAGGTCACTGCTGTACTCTTTTTTTTTTAGTTTTAACCATTTCTGTTGCTTTTTTAAGTTTCCAGTTTATTTTGCAGGACTTGTTGATTATGTATTTATTCTATAATTATCATCAGGTGTTGGTTTTCAATCACTAATTGTCAATAATTAGCAACAAATGGGTTTCATACAAAATATGTTGATTGTCCAAATGCTTTTGTCAATAGGAAATTAATTTTTGCAAGTTATTTTATTTTATACATGTTTAATAATTCGATTTATTATAAAGCTGAATCTCTAATTTATAGCTTTCAATAGAACAATTACATCCATTGCATTGCTTCATATTTTTAGAAATCACTTTCTTTGAGTTTTTTTTCTCTTTTGTGATCAATTGTTTTTATTTTGAAAACAGTTACAGGAAGAAAGGAACAACTGTAGACATTGTCTCAGAGCTTGCAAAAATATACAAATATCATAAAACAGATAAAATCCTTCTAAAGACATTATCAAATTATCTTCCTAATCAAATTATGCCAGGCTGATGTTGGAAAGTGCTGATGAGGTCAGACCCCAAGCATGGGGCATGGAAGCACAAGCTTTGTTAATTTGAGCTGTTGTATATTCCAACCGGACAATATCCATAAACATACCCAACCACATCTGCTGTGCTGAAACATTAGGAGAGACCTATAAGCAGACAACAGGTTTTTTTGCAGCTGTCAGTCCTGCTAGGAATCTCCATTGAGATGCAGAGATAGATAGAAGAGTCATCATGTAAAAGAAGCAGGGATGGTACAGTGGGTATGTCTGTATCCAAAATGTTAGATAGTGTAGTACAAACATGGGACCATAACATAGCTACTATGGGGCACGCCCAAAACATGTGCAACATGTTACCAACTACACCAAGCCCACATTTTGTGCAGGAGGGGCCTAAGAGAAGTTTCATTTCAATAGGCCCTATGAATAACCTTGAAATTTATAAGCTGATGTGCTGAATTTTTAGAGGATGTATTTTTATGTTATTTTTTTAAAAATTTAGTTGTCTTCAATTTTTTACCCCAGATTTTTCTCCGCAATTTAGTGTGCCCAATTATTATCTGTATCCTCGGCCCACCGCTCGCAACCTCCCCGCCGACTCGGGGAACGTAGCCTGGAGCACGGGTCCTCTGAAACGTGCTCCTGCCAAACTGTCATTTTTCACAGCGAGGCCACCAGACTTATAGTGCAGGAGGACAACACAGATCTGGCGACTCCACTGCACAACCACAGGCAACCTATTGGCCACAAGGGTCGCTGATGTGTGGTGAGCCGTGGATACCCCTGCCGACCTAAGCCCTCCCTACCCGGGCAGCGCTCGGCCAATTGTGCGCCACCCCTTAGGAACTCCCCGTCACGGTCGGCTGTGACATAGCTTGGACTCGAACCTGTGATCCCCAGACTATAGGGCACATCCTGCACTCCAGGCAAAGGCAGTGCAGTTTCCTTTTAGAAAACATTTTGTTACTTCCCAAAGATTTTGTGGATTAGTGGCCGAATCAGAATTAAACTGCACAAATTCTTTCAGTTTTGTATCAAGCTGCTTTAGGAATTCTGTATTCCTGAGCAGTGGTGTTAAAGCTCCATCTAGCCCAGCGCTGCCGGTAGTTGCCATTCACGAAATAAGTGTATAGGACAAGGGCATGGTCAGAAATACAGATAGGAAGAATTTCTGTAAAAGAGATATATTTTAAGAAGGCGGGGGAAACAAATACATAATCAATGCAAGAATACGATTTATGTCTAAACGAAAAGAAGGTATAATTTTGTTCAGTAGAATGGGTTCTGCACCAAGCATCCATTACATTCAAGTCCCTGATAAAACTATTTAAATACAAATGTGTTATTTTGACCTGGAGATTGTGTACAAGATTTATCCAACTGAACATTACATACAGCATTGAAATCACCACCTGTTACCAGCTGGTATCCTAACATGTCCAACAGAGAATCAGCAACATTAGTTAAAAATTGCTGCTTGTGATCAGTAGGGGTTAAATCAAGGTAAAGCAAATTTTCATATTAAGAATAACATGTAAATAAACAAAACGACCAGCATCATCACCATCAGATCCTTCTACTGTTAGACACAGTTTCTATAAGCACTAGAACACCTTTGGCTATCTTCAGTAAGTAAACTGCTATAACAAAAGAAAAACATTACTAAATGTTCATCATTCATCAACACACTCAATCGCAAGAGACTGTAGAACGTTTTACTCTCTCTGGTTGAGAAAAACACAAATGTTTTAGGAGCCTTGACACTGAGACCACAATGTAGGTCTGTGTGGCTCGCAAGTCACTGGAGGCATCCCACACCCAGTAAATACCTTTTGCACAAGACATAAAAAGAGGCCTTGTGATTTCAAAGCAACTATGAATAACTACCTATAAACTTAGAACAAATTAAAGAGGAGTGATGAGGTTGTTGGTCTGTAGAGCATCGAAGTCCCAAAGAAAACAAAGTTCCTTGTCATTGTAGATCCATCATTCGAGCTAAGTTCACGTATGGTTCAGCTCATTGAGGTATATTCCAATGCATCACCGGCAGACAGTACTTTAAAACCAGGCTTTCCGTTGCGAGGTCGCCCGTTGGTTGGGTCAATGGACATAGTCATGAGCGTCAAATCTTTCTCAAATGTGTCAGAAAATCTTCAGCTTCTTTCACTGACTGGAAGACATAGAGCCTGCTTGTCGGTTAACTTTGAGAGCCGTCAGACTTGGCTTTCCACACCGGGGCAAAGGCCTTTCTTTTCTGTGAGGTGTCAGTGCTGTAGTCTGAAGGTTGACGATCCATGCTTCATCTCAGCTCCAAGTCCTCTCGCCCCTTGTAGATTTATTTTTTATAAACCTTGTTAACAACCGCTTATATTGCGTCTATAACACCTCAATCTCTTTACAATCTCTTTACTGCTCAAAATGCATAATATAATCAGGGAATCCAGATCACCATTCAGCATTACAAACAACATTATCTATCATAGATGTTAGTCAGCAGTCAGCTGCTGCGATGACAGCTACTGGAGTGTTGCATGTTTAGCAACATGAAGGAGCTGGAAAGCAACTGCTCCAGTCTGAGTTGAATTTGCATCTACGGTGTTTGTGCTTCTTTGAGTTTTCCGCCATGATTAATGTATACCTTTCGAAAAGCGAAAAATCCTGAGATCCCACTGTACTCAATCAGTACACAATCAAATTTGTATAGTGCCTTTTATGCCAAGACATCCAAAAGCGCTTCTCATTACAAATAAATATACTATACAATAATACAATATAATATACAATAAAATATAAAAAAAAAACATCCAAAAACAAATGGGGGGAAAAAAAAAATAAATAAAATAAATAAAATACATATTAACAAAATTCTAAAATAGGCCATCCCAATCTCCAAAAAGGCCTCTGTGCAAATATGTGTTTTAAGCTTTGATTTAACCCTCCACGTCTTTCCAAGTGTCTTTCTGTGTTTGATTTTTTACTTCTGAGAGCATCAAAAGCAGTGGTATATAGGGGCACCCTGTTTTGGGTTGCACTAAGTCTGTCTCACTAACTATTGCATATATTTAGAGGAGTGTTTATGTAATTATAATGAAACTTGGACTGGACATATGTAGCACAAACTATTGAGAGTATCATAATCTGAGAATATATGAAAGCAGCCTTCCAGTCTGTATGTCAAACTTACATTTTGACATGTGCATACAGTGTATACAGTGTGTGGCGGGATGTTTTAACGTAGTTGGGGGGGGGGGGGGGGGAATCTGCAATCGAAGATATTTGAAGTAAAGATACATTTTAATAGAGAGCAAAGGAATTAACCTAGTTCAGAGCTATTTTCTCGTTGTCAAGTTGTGTACACTGTACTAGGTATTTCATTTTAAATTGTCTATACCTTTTCTGCCTTAATTCAAATTTTGGAAGATATCCTAGGCATTACTGTCAACTTGATATAATGTTGTTGTTTTTATTCTAAGCTTCCGTTAATGTCTGAAATCTGATGATAAATAGTTACAGTTTGTACAGGTTGAAGTCTTGTGATATATGTATTTGTGTGTGATAATTGCAGATAAGAAATTTCCATTTTGTTTTCTGGCTACAATGCAAGGCTGCAAAGATGGAATTATTTAGCATGTTCCCTGATTTTTAATCTCTTTGAGCATCACTTAATACCTTAATGTTGTAGGCAATACACGTTTTTGTTTAGTAATGGGTACAAGGTAAAATTACTGTTACCGGTACACAATTTCATATGTAAAAACCTGTAACTCTGTAGATTCATGTCTAAAAAAAACCATTTGATTTAGGGGAATTGGGGCATACCTGGTTCCCTTTCAAGTACGATATGTAACCATTACCTAATGGGATATAATCTCTTATAACCTGAATTACCTGATACAAGAAGCCATGGGAGGAGATGAGGGGAACCAGGGAACAAGTGTAAAGAGAAAAGAGGTGAGGTACCAGGACTGAGCCTTGGGAGACACCTGTAGAAAGAGAACAAGAAGCAGAGGGTGAGCCATGCCAGGACACCCGGTATATGCGATCGGAGAGGTAGGAGAACCAGACAAGGGCAGTGCTGGAGAGTCAGATCAGCGAGGGAGAACAGGAGAATAGAGTGGTCGGCTGTAAAGACAGCAAAGAGGTCGAGGAGAATTAGCACACAGTAGAGGGAGGTGGCATGGGCAGAGAGTAGAGAGTTAATGACAGAGAGAAGAACAGTTTCAGTGGAGTGTGCCGGGCAAAAACTGGATTGGAGGGAGTCAAGTAGAAAATGTTTTGACAGGAAAGCAGAGAGCTGGTGATGTACCGCTTGCTCAAGGGTTTTAGAGAGGAAAGGGAGAAAGGAGGGATGAGGGATCAAGGGAGGGTTTTTTTTAAGATGGGAGTGATGCAGGCCTGTTTGAAAGCAAAGGGGAAGGAGCCAGAGAGTAGAGAGGTGTTGAGAAGAGGAATGAAAGGGAGTAGATCAGGGCCAGCAGCTTGGAAAAGGTGAAAGGGCAGGGGGTCCAGAGCACACATGATGGGTTTGTGGAGGGTAAATTAGTAGGGGCTGCATAGGGTTATGGGGAGTGAGTAGAGGACAGGGAGTGGGTGAGGAAAGAGGTGAGGAATTGAAGAGTTTGTGGTTGTCCGTGATTTTGGAGGTGAAGGAGGCAAAGTCATCAGATGAGATAGAGGAAGGTGGGTAAGGGAGAGGAGGGCTAAGGAGGGAGGAGAAGATAGAGAAAAGTTTATGGGGATTGTTAGTAAAAGACTGAATGATAGTGGAAGTAGGAGCATTTGGCAAAGGTGAGTGTAGAAGAGAAGGAAGAGAGGAGCCAGCGACAGAGATCCAAGCCTGCAGGGAGTTTGGTTGTCTTCCCACAGTTTTACAGTGCATGCTTGCAGTTTCCCAGTGGCTTTTTCAGGCTTTCACCTGCCTGCCACTTATTCTGGTACCAGCCCGGTACCAGTGACTCACTCTGCCTGTACTAGTCGGCACCAGAGCCTGCACCGGTTGGTACCAGAGCCTGTGCCATGATCGATGCCAGAGCTGGTATCAGACAGTACCAGAGCCTGTACCAGTGACCTGGTTGTTACCAAAGCCTGTACCCTGGTTGGTACCAGTTCCGGTACCAGAGCCAATATCTGCTGGTATAGGGCTGTCAGTTAAGCCTTCAAATAGCAATCGTTTAATTGGGCACACAAAATATAATTGTTCAGAAAAATATAAATGATTATAGCGCCAGATGCGGGGGACTCTGTGGCATACAGATCCAACAGCTCTGCCCTGGCAGCTATCTCAGCTTGCCATGTTAAAATTGTAGCACACTTCCTGGAACACACTCCCTGGTAGGACAGTTTTGAAGTGTGCAAGGTAGGTTAAGACCCCCTAGAAAGGTCCTTGTCCCACTCTGGCGACTTAATTTAGTGCCGGATACACTTACAAAATCGGCACTTGAGCCTCTACTTTTTCCTGTCACTAAAGTCAGCTTTCCTGCTTGCTATTACCTCTGCTAAGCAGGTAGGTGAAATGCAAGCATTCTCAGCAGTGAAAGCCTGGTAGTTTTTTGCAGCGGTTTGAACTAAGGTTGCTCTCCACTGTAGTGAATTAGGTATACAATTTGAGACATACCATATTTAAATTCTGGATCCTGTAGAACTCGGATTCCCTTGATAATAACATTCACACAATGTGTCAGAAATATAAAACAATAGTTTATTTAAGAATAAAAAGGGGTGCACAGCTAATCTGAATTCACACAAACGAAAGGCTATTGGTTAGAGATATGCATAGATAGTATACAGTTCATTGATTTCATAGTCAAACAATTAAAATGACCATAAAACGACCTTCATCGGTCCTCGGCCAGAATCTAATGGCAGTATCTTCCTTTTTAGCACATCTGCCGGTGCTGCAAGTTCTTCACTTGCAACGGCTTGGGTATTCTATCCCATAGGTAATGGTTATATGTTGTACTTTGAAAGGGAGCGGTAGGTTAGGTAGGTTGGTTCCCTGAAATAGAAATATTACCATTACCCTTCAAGTTTGCTGCGTTCACTCCAGCTTAGCAGGCCTGAAAAGAAAATGGTGCTGAGCCTGATCAGTCACTCGTATTTATCTCCTGGGGGCGGAAATGATGTGTGACGCATAAAGGCTCTTGAAAGAGCAACTTCGACATGAGTGCTTAGGTAATTCGGACTGTAAGAGATTATATCCCATTAGATAATGATGATATTTCTATTTCATTCTATTTCATTGTGCTCTCTCCCTAGGTTTTTTCCCCTTTCCCGTATTTGCTATTTAGCACCATACAAAACTTGTACATTATTTATGTAATTGTTATATTACTGTTTTTTGTTGAGAGAATTTTTTTTATAATTTTGTTATTTCTGTGTTTTACAGATTCCAAGAGCAGAGCTGTCTGTAACACGGTGCTCAGCACACATGCAGTAAGAGCAGCTGCTGGGCTCAGCAGCGTTGTGCAGGACTGAGATACTCGCTTCGGCTTGTTGTTGCTTACAATTACAACCAAAGTATCTCAATGTGATTTTTGTGACAGTTATTTTAGCATCACCATTGTGATGTATGTTAGTTCAAAGCAGGCTTCCCTCATTCTGTATATTGCTACCCTGCAGTAACTGCGACCAGGCAGCCGATACTGATACTGTACTGAAGCCGGTATCGGTTCATTGGTCACTAAACCTGCTAAATCAAACCTAACCAATAGCACTCCAACCCAGATATGACCCAGAAAGGAAAAATGACACTGAGATCTGTGAGTGCAGTCCTTTTGATCCCTTGGGGTCAGGGTCACGACATCATCACAGGCTCAAAGAGCAGTTTATTCAGGATTCAAGTCTTAGGAGGTAAATACCTATTCAGGTTACATTTCTATTTCAGGGAACCCAGGTTATGATAAAAACATAACCTTATACATCATAGTCATTAAAAGTATCAAATTGTTTTTTTATATATTTATTACTGTATTTTATAAGCCAAAATTCTTACCAAACATTATTTACCAAAACTAATCCGCTATACAGAATGTACTCTGTGGGTCTTCTCCCTCCAGGGGATTTTAAGTTTAAAGCCTGTCATAGTGTTTTGACGTGTGCTTGCCAACATCACTGTGTCAGTCTGTTTCCATTTTTGTGTTGCCCCAAATCGGTGGTCACACATTCACTATCATATAAAAGCCAGTTGCCGGTCTCTTTACTCTTACTTATAAAAGCAACAATCATTTTGATCATTTTCTCTCTCATTATATGACAATTGTATATCTAGCATGTCCCTGGATGACGTGCGATCCCGTTGAGCCAAGATGAGGACATTTAAAATTATCAACATGCTTCTTCTTTTCTATAACTATATTTTCCCTATGTCCATAGGGTATTATTATTTAGTATTTTGTTGTTCACATGCAAAAATGTCTTTGCAGTATCAACCATGATTTTCTTCACCAGCCTGCTATTAAGAAATATGTAACACTTTTTTTTTTTTTGCTAAATAGTTTTTTTTACAGCTTATTTCTACGTTCTCATATATGTCTTATTAAAACTGACCCAAGAGAAATTACCATCTATTTGCAATGTTGACAAGAAGTTGCAGCAAATTGATATAGTGCTGTGACTTAAGACCTTTTGTAGTGCAATGTTTACTATTTTATCTTCCCAACTACATGTTTTAGCATGTATCAGAATGATATTAAAACATGAGATACAGTACACCGGCAAAGTACCATGTGGCACATTTTTAAAGATGGTTAATCAATAATGTAAATTTACAGTCTTCTGTTGTCATTAAAACAATTGCTATACCATTGAGTCTTGCAACTACAGTGAAAAATGAATAACCTAAAAACTTAAATCTGCCTGACAATAGAGGAAATCTTTAAGTTTAGAAAAATTGATTATATAACGTTTCACTCTACTGATGAGTAATGGAATCAATTTTTCTGCACATTAAAATAGGAAAGAATACAGGTGATGGATTATATTAATTTAGTTTTTAAATCTGCATTGAGAAAAATAAGTGTTGATTAGCCTTAAAACTATTAATTCCTTTATCAGTAAAATCTGTTTGTGGGACAGGTATAAATAATAGTAAGATGTACAATACTAGAATGTAATTGCTTTTTAAGAAAGAGAAGAGCTTTCTTTCAGACAGTTATGCTGCCCCTTGTCCTGGGCCCACTGAATGGCTGTCATTACACCACAGGACTGGCTTTGTAATTCGGCCTCCAGTCTGGTTCTCACCCCCTCCTATTGATTTAATTCTGCCCCACATCCTCCCATCTGCTGGCGGCTTGGGATGAGTTTACATAAATGCTAAATCTGACACGTTTGGTTAGCACAGGTTACATTTACATTTGGAGGGTAGAAGTAAAACAATATTTGAAAACTGATTTGCTTCTGACCATAACATACTTACTATAATTTTGAACCATTGTTAAATATTACCTGAAGCAAAAACACACTGGAAATGTGAAAAAACGGCAAGTTATCAAAAGTGCCCAGCCATTTAAAGTGGAGATATCACAAACACAAGCCAAATTTCAAGAAACCATTGGGGCAACCTTGGCCAGCACCAAGCAAATAGGCACAACTGTAAAAGTGGTGGTTGTCAAGGTTGCCCCAATTGTTTATACTAACTTGGCTTGTGTTTTTCAGGCGCAATAAAAGTGGATCGAACTTGTATCAAAAACAAAAGCTAAGTTAGAAGAAACAATTGGGACAACCTTGCCCAGCACAAAGCAAATCGGCTCTAAAACCAATGGGGGCCAAGGTTGCCCCAATGGTTTCTTGAAATTTGGCTTGTGTTTGTGATATCTCCACTTTAAATGGCTGGGCACTTTTGATAACTTGCTGTTTTTTCACATTTCCAACGTGTTTTTTGTTTCAGATATCACTTTTTTTCATTTAATGGATAATAACACACACACAATTACGGGGATAGCAAAATTGTTCTACCTATATTGCCGCTTTGGATAGGGTAACTAATAGCCTAGGCTCCCGAGTGGCGCCCTAAGCCTGGATGTCACTGATTTGAGGCTAGGATATTCCATTGCCGACCGTGGACGGGAGCTCCGAGGGGGCAGCGCATAATTGGCTGAGCGCCGCCTGGGGGGAGGGGGGGGCTTAATGCTCACCACGCACCAGCGACCCCTGTAAAGCCTAGTTGCCAGTAAGTTGCTCAGAGATGTGTTGTCCTCCGATGCTGTAACTCTGGGCTGGCTGCATGGCGTGAGAGTGAAAAGAATTGGTCGGCTGATGGCACACTCTTCAGAGGACAGCATGTGTTCATCTTTGCCACTCCCAAGTCAGCGCACCCCCTAAATACAATTGGGCATTTCAAATTGGGAGAAAAACAAGGTGAACGTTAATTGGCTACTACTAAATTAAAAAAATAGTAGCCTAGTCTGTTGAAAGGGTTAAGATGTGAATCTGTGTAGTGTAGCGGTTATGTAGTTGGTTTGAAAGTATGACTAGTTAGGGTTCAAATCCTACCTTGATTTTCAAGGTGTGGTATCCGAAGCATAATCAACAGAGAAACATAATTTGTAATTGTAAACCCAGGACTGGTAAGACCGAAAAAAGCTGTCTAACAAGGATGAGCAATACTTGAAGTTAATATCCTTAAGTAATAAAAAGAAGACACGTGCTGAATTGACAACAGAACTGGCAGAAGGCACAAGTGTCGTTGTCCATCAAATCAACAACAAGAATACGACATCTGTGCCGTCTGCCAGTTACATTTCACGTAAGAGTTGAGCTTCAAACTAAAAGTGAAATGGTGCTTTTGGCTGATTTACTTTTGCTGTGCCAATACCCTGAAAACGCATAACTATCCTTGCTGTGTAGAGTCTCTGGCAGTACTCGCTGATAACTTGGCACGAGGAACTATCGTTCATCTCAATTATTAAATATTTAAACCTTTTTTTTGTCTTTTAGCAACTACATCTTTGAACTATTGAACTGGTTTCATTAACTGCAGCCTGTAAAGCAGGGCGAAGAATACTAAATTGATGCTTTCTCTCCTGTTTGTTCATCACTCCATCGCTCACGTGGGGGTCATTGTCACACAGGTAAACTAAGGCATATACAAGGTTTGACATTTGTCCTTCAAGTCAAGGTCTGATTTTGACATTTTCATGATAGGAGTAGAACCGATTAGTATAACATTTTATAGGTACGAACTTAGAATTAATCAGCTAGGTACGAACTTGGTTCCTATTGCGTTTGAAGTAAATCCGTGAATTGCAAGGTCGAAATAGCCTTTCTGAAAGTACCACTAACCAAGAACCAAAAACATTGTTCTAATAATGACCTGCTAAGGATTCACATATATTGGACTGAAGTTCATTGAGAAAACATTATTTGGCAGATGTTGGGGGAGATGTGTCTATTTGTCATATTTTGTAAAATATAATCAGTTTCTGGATATGGTTAATTTCTGCCATCGTGAAGAGCTTTAGGTTTTCATATAAGTTAATGGCTGCAGATACCAGAATACATGATTCTAGGTTTAATAGTTTTTGTACAACATATTATGAATATCAGTCAGCTCTGCCTTTATGTAAAATTATGTGAAAGTAAAAACATATTTTATTATTGATGCACAAGGAAACCTAATGTGTAGTAGGTAAATACATAATAAAACAAAGAAAATATGTAGTTTTAAAGTTAGTACTTAGCATAACATGTTATGCAACACTAAGGGCACATTTCTTGGTCATGATAAAATCTCTCTTGAAATATGATGTCTGTCTACATTTTGTTTGTACATTCAATAATAGTAGATAACTTGTTGTGAATAAAAAATATAGAGTAAATGAAAAATGGGCAAAATCATTTTTTCTTGATCTCTCCTTTCCTCTGCTCCCTCTCCTGCTTCTGCTCATTCTGATTTGTTGATCTTCATCCATGGTGCAAGAAGAAGAAGAATATCCCTCTCACTTACAGCAGGTTTATGCAGTTGGAGATATGGTGCTGTTTTAATTAAACCAAGTTTGTGTAGAGTGCACTTGCTGATATAAAAATTGAACAGCATTATTTTCAACATTTTTGTGGCACGCATTTTCTAGATTACAAAATCTAGAATAATCAGACCTTAGACACAGAATGGGTTGAAGACTAAAAGTCCTGCATGAAATTAAACTGGTCATGTCAAAACAATTATCGCTCTGTGACAGGATAGAGGTTGAATTATGCATTTTAAACTGTTTTATAATGGTAGTGATTAATACGATTATAGTCATGTATATTTTCTATTAAGCAAATAACGAGTAGAGGGCTTGTAATTTGTGTTATTAAAAAAAAAGAGTAACTTAGAAGAAGAATATTCAAAACTGAATTTTGCTTGTGCTGTAGGTCAGTTGAGATTAAAATAGCCAAGGTTTAAAATGCACCCGTCAAAATCAATTTGTGGCTAACTGTGGTACAATTATAAATGTGTCTGCACATCATTTAGAGTGTTATCAAATAAAAACCTTCCAATTAAGTTGTTTACCTTCTATTCAAGCATTAATAATAAATCATCCTTCACTAAATGTGTAAATGACACAGAGATTGAGGCTGTACGTATATTTTTCATACATTTTAGAAAAATGCCCACGTAACAAAATTGCTTGGATATAAATAAATCCATAGACATTTCACATACTGGATCCACCTACAACATTTCATGAGGTTGTTTATATGGTGGTGTTATTCCCTCCCGCTGCATCCTGCCGCTGCTTTGATTACATTTTGTGTGTGTAACCCGCTGCCTGTTATTTTTTGTCTGAGATGTGTCACCTCTGGTACACTGATCTGCATAAGGGACGGGGCTGAATGTATAAGAAGGCACTGCAACACAAAATGTGTGTGTTGTTCCTGAATAAATGAAGGTGGTGAAGCTGACAGAGCAATGGTCTCTAAGTGGGTGCTGAGATAGCGTCCAAAATAAAAAGAATCCTTGGAATTGAAAAGAGCATGTCTTCTCCATTTCCTGCCTCTGTCTGAAACATTACAATACTTCAAACCCACCCCAACTACTGAGTGGCAGCAGGCCCAGCTCCAGCTCCTTTAGGATGAGGGGGCCAATAGACCTCTTAGAGGGGCCACCATTTAGACACATACATTTAAACATAGTATTTTTTTGTTGCAGTAATAATATAGGCTTATAGGCAATTCCTTATGCATCAAATGAACTGCATCTGCATATCCATGCAAAAGTTTACAGACAGCAGCACAGTCTGCATCTTGAGTTTTTTAAGCAACATAGGTTTAGCTACAACATTTTCATTGGCCGTGTCATTTTTGTCAACAACATCTATCATCTGAAGAGGCTCTAGCATGGTAGCATCAAGAAATGTAATAGATTGGGGTATAAGGTGAGCCAAAGACTTCATTAAATCCAGGTTCTTTTGAGAAAATCAGTGTTCCATCTCTGACCCTGCTCTGTCTAGAATGTTAACACAGGTTTCTAATGTCAGACTGCGGTCAGATTTAGCAGTACTTGCAAAGTCTGAATGTCCTAGTGTTGAAAACACAACAGAATCAGCTAGCTGCTTACTCATGGTTCTCTGTCTCTTTGTAGTATACACATCTACCACTACACTACAGTGCTGATTCCAAAAATCTTCATCAACAGAGATTTTTTTAATGCCTCTTCTGATGCATTTATCACCTCAACAACAGAGCACAGATCAACAGACTGTGACTGAAGAACAGCATTGGCTGGCTTTAAAATACCAAGAATATGGACTATAAACTTTCCAAGAACAAAGAAGCGCTGTCTCTACAGCTGAGGCAATATTATCTTTTGACACTTCTGGCAGTATATCAAGAATAAGATCCTGATTATATTATTGAACATTTGGTCACTTCAAAATGGCTTGTGCAGTGAATTTCTAGCAATCTCTTTAGTGAACGGCTATTGTACTTTTGAGTATGTAGTGCCGATGAAAAAATGCATACAGAGAACTACAAAGATCAAAAAATCTCTTTGCACATGGTTCACTTTGAATTGCATGCACTACTACTAAGTGCAGCTGATGGTTTTAACAATGTATGTACAGTATGTGCCTTCCTAGTTTTCTTTGCAGCAAAACCTGCACACCGCCATTAACCCCACTCATCACTTATGCACCATCGTAGCACTGGCTGATGGTGTCAGCATTAAAACCTACTTCAGAGAGGTGTTGAAGTATTTGAGTTGTAATGTATTTTGCATCCAACTGATGCAATTCAAGCAAGCCAATCCGATCCTTCTCAGGTATTGAATCAGTAACAAATCTTACCACGGTGGGCAGATTTTCTACATTGCACTTATCTCATATCCCATCACTTTTGAAACAGTACCCAGTAGAATCAGAATGCATATATTTCTCTACTTTGATTAAGAACCATTTTAATTAATGTCTCATCACTTATTTTGTATATTTTTTGATGTATACTTTGTCTTTACTATCTCTGCTAATTAGGGATCTTTCTGTATTGTATTCAAATAGCTTTATGAAAAGCCCAATTGTAAAATGGTCCACATCGACTACAAGAAAACATACTGTCTCTCCAATACCAATACTATATGCAAGTTTTCCATGCTTCGCTCCATTTCTTATGGCAAAATGAAATCCTAATTCACACAGAACGACAATCTTGAAGCAGAAACACACAAATGACACACAATGACAGGCTTGTTGTTAATTTAAACACTTCCGCCTCTGTGGGTCTAATATTATGCCATGGTTTCATTTTGTAATCTGGTTATTTTTTTAAAGTTGATATCTGTTTTTGGTTGAAATTAAAAGTGCATTTTATATTAGCTAAAAATCGATTTTTGTATTTCTTCCAAAAGTTTTGCATCTCTCTCTATATAATTGAATAATTTAGCTTCATAGAGTTTTTAATGAAGCCTGCTGAATAATGCTACGTTAACATATTAAATTACATAACGCTTTATAGTTTTCAATACTTAACGAAAAACTAACAATTTAAAAATGAGACATTTCAAAATCCAACATGAAATACTGCACTGCTATTATGGCTTCCGATAGCCTTTTGCGATATCGTTCTATAGTTTCTTTGATTACATGATTTTGAATAAAACATCTAAATTATGTTAATCTAGTTTTTATTTGTTTTTCAATTATGTCTCAATCCCCCCCAAAAAAAGTTGTGATGCAAAACCTTTGTCCATAGCTGCACCTGCGTGGCTCTGCCATGTTTTACTGTGTGGAACTGTTCCTCGAGCAGACCCAGCTTTTTGACCAAACAAGAACACGTTCTTCACCGGGAAGGTGGAATGGTTTCAGAAAATCAGATTGTCCTGTTCAGTCTCATGATCAAAATTATGCCTTTAGTATCACATCGCCCAGCAAAGCAATCACATGACCTTAACACTGCGCCCTGCCTCCAGATAAACAATTTGTCAGCTGTGATTTGCAGATTTGTGTTTTGATTGACAGTCTGCCAATACTACTACCTTTTTATGGTTTATTTTTCAAATCCCATATATATATATATATATATATATATATATATATATATATATATATATATATATATATATATATATATATGTCAGTATGTCTAGTCATTAAAGTTGGGTCCGAAAAATAAAATAAATTGACTCTGGACTGGGATTCCCCCAAAGGATTGGCCCGGTTGCTGTTGCATCCCTGGTTCTCCTAACTGGGTCATAATCCTGCTTAGTGTGAAACCTTGTACCTGGGTCTTACCCAGGTCGACCTGGGTCCCAGCTACATAACTCAGGATGTGAGTCTACACTCTTTGACCTGGGTTGAGCGAGACAAAATGCTTGACAAACAATAACAAACAGCCATGCCTGCATGAAGGTTTCACTTCCGCAGGAACATTTCTGTTTATTCTGGTTAGCCATATTGTTGGAGCCAGATTTCAGCAGGGATGTAGAAACATTTGCTTTAATCAACATTTGGGCTGATGGTTCAATCCAGAGAAGCTTGGATGGAAGCGTCCATAATAAGCTGCTTCCGGGGCACTGATACGCACATTGTTCACTTGCATCTGTCACCCAGGTCAACCCTGCTTTACCAAAAGCAGTGTGAAATTGCATACTTGACCCACATGACACTGGGTCCTGACCTAGTCAGGTTCTGAAAAGGGCTTAAATTAAACATTTTTGCTATTATTGTTTTTTTTATTCAGCCTTGATGGGTGTTGTTTCTTCATTAAAAAAAAAAAAAAAACATCTTACAATAATCTGCAGCTACTTTGATTACTTTATTGGCTTTTGGTTTATTTCTGAATCTATCACTGCACAATATGTTAGGTTTCCCTTTTACTGCTATTTTTGCAGACTTTACTTTTTTGTCTGGAGAGCATCGTATGATTGTCTCTCAGAATAATTGTCATCCTGAAAAAAGTTAAAGATCATGAATGCTTCATGTTTACAGAAAGATATTTTGAAAGAAGGAGGCTTCACCAGTAATTTTCATTTAAAGTTAAATAGATTTGACAAAATAATGATCTCTAACCATTTGTGGCCAGGACCTAGTTTATAACTTAAAAGACTTAGAAGATCTTTGATTTTAGGAATACTTTTTGTTTTTATAAAGCTCTGTTTTGAATTGCAGGCTCTGACAATAGCTGTCGGTATACTTAAAGTAGCACAAAATGAGATCTGTGCTGACTGCAAGAGTATATAGCTGCAGAACAAAGGCTCAGCGTAGCTCCCACAGGGTAGCTCACACAGGGTAGTGCTGCGTGCGCAACTCATAATTTATACAGTGCTTCATTCACCCTCAGCACCACTAACATGTGACCATAATACTCCACGAACCTTAGGTTTAGGGTTACAAAATAAACTTTGTTTTAGTACCTACTTTTTCACCCTTATCAAGTTCTCGGGTTGTAGTATATAATGATGACGTCTATTACGAGTTGTGCACACAGCACTACCCTGTGTGAGTTACTCTGTGAGTTACGCTGTGGGAGCCTTCGTTCTGCAGCAATACCCCTCTTGCTGATTTGAACTTTATGAGCATTATGTAACGCAGTGGAGGAGGAAAAATCAAGCAGTATGGATGCATGTCAGCCAGAGATGAAGAGACTAATGCTCATGAGAAGTTAGCCATGTTTGATTAGATTTTCAGATATGTCAGATGCAACAAAATTAAGTCAAGATTTAAAATAATTAAAACAAAACATAATTTTGCTCGCAGTGCACAGATGAATACAGGTGTGCCCCTGTTCATTAGCAATACATTCACTGTGTACATGTTTGCTTTTTGTGTTTCTGCAGAATCTGTTTTGTTTCCATGACTACAAGAAATCAAGTGATCTCATATTTGCCCTATGCTTGGTGTAATGAATAGAACATGTTGAAGTAAACTACTGAAAATAAAAATGAAAATGAATGTTTGATTTGGCAAGACGAGTTTTGAATTCACCAATGTACCATATGTAATGTATTTCCCCAAGAACATATACAGTATATTCCAACACCCTTTCCCTCATCACTACCCCATAATATATCTTCACATGCAGGTTATTCTAGTTAAAAGGAGATGACTGATTGGCCAGTAGTCATTAACGTATTAATAAGGAAAGAAATATCTTGGTGAGCAGGTGCCTGAAGCGCTGCAATTCATCCTCATTAACTTACCAGAGTTTAGGGGACTCATTATTCATAGCTCTGCATCGGTGTAGCAGTCTGGCAGGTCTTTCCGCTTCCAGCGTTGCCACTACTGGATGCAGGTCCAGAGGAAACAGGGTGGCCCGCACCACTGTTAGCATCGCTGTTGCCAATGTTGCCACTAGCAGCATTTCTGCTGCCGGAGTGGCCCGCACAGCTGTCAGCACTGTCGCTGCCAGCATTGCCCCTAGCAGCATTTTCTTTGCTGGAATGCTTCGCCTCACTGTCAGCAGTGAGGACACCCGGCAGAAAAAAGAGGAGGTGAGCAGACCTCCACCACAGCCCTAATCACCAACCCACCCCCAAGGCTCCACACAGGGAAAGATGGACATGAGGGGAGGGAGGTTGTGTTTAGGGGGAGGTGGCAGATGGTGGCCATGTGTGCTGCACACAATGGGGAGTGTGGCTGGATCCAGGAACTGAATAAGTGATTAAATGATTAATTAAGGCTCCAGCCACAGGTGTATAAATAGGGTGCTCACGGGTGTTAGAATGATTCATTTTTGGAGTTAATATTGGTGTTATAGGTATGTAATGTGTATGTTTGTTTTCCGTGTCATTTTGTATTGTGTGTTTTTGTACTGCCTGTTATGTTGGCCTGTGTGCTGTTTTGTTCGTTAACATATTTTGTTTATGTATTATTAAACGTGTGCTTTAACGCATCACTGTACCTTCTGTGCTTGAGTTTCCCTACTTGGTAAACAACAAAGTGAAGAACAAACCAGTTAAACTTTCCTTAACATTAAACATTCATGTCTTTAAAATAACTCTTCTGATGTTAACCGTGATGGTCAGTACACCCGTGGCAGCAACACAGAGATACTCTATATACTGTTTTGCAGAAGTATTCACCCCCTACCGATAATGTCACATTTTGTAAAATTACAAATAATGTATAACATGCAGCTTTTCAAACTAACTTTTTTTTTTTTTTATTCAAAGCTGTGGTGGTTAAACTGAACTGTTATATGAGGAAGAGGTTAAATGTCAGCAAAACTTGCAAAGAAAATGTACAAAATGAAATTTACTGGTTGCATAATTATTCAGCCCATTAAGTCAGTACTTGGTAGAAGCAACTTTTGCAGCAATTACTGCTATGAGTTATAAGAACATAAAGTTTACAAATGAGAGGAGGCCATTAGGCCCATCTAGCTTGTTTGGTTGTTAATAGCTTATTGATCCCAGAATGTCATCAAGTAGCATCTTGAAGGATCAAAGGGTGTCAGCTTCAACAACATTACTGGGGAGTTGGTTCCAGACCCTCACAATTCTCTGTGTAAAAAAGTGCCTCCTATTTTCTGTTCTGAGTGCCCCTTTGTTTCCATTTGTGACCCCTGATCCTTGTTTCTTTTTTCAGGTCGAAAAAGTCCCTTGGGTCGACATAAATCAGGTTACCGTGTAGTCTTCTTTGTCCAAGACTGAATAGATTAAATTATTTTAGCCTGTCTGCATATGACATGCCTTTTAAACCCAGAATAATTCTGGTCGCTCTTCTTTGCACTCTGTCTAGAGCAGCAATATCCTTTTTGTAGTGAGGTGACCAGAACTGAACACAATATTCTTGATGAGGTCTTACTAATGTATTGTACAGTTTTAACATTACTTCCCTTGATTTAAATTCAACACTTTTCACAATGTGGATAGGTCTCTACTAGCTTTTCACAGTAGGATGGTGAAATTTTTGCCCATTCTTCACGGAACAATTGCTCTAGTTCCAATAAGTTTGTTATGGATCGTCGATGGACTGCAATCTTCAAGTCTCGCCATAAATTTTCGATTGGATTCAAGTCAGGACTTTGACTAGGCCACTCAAGAACATTAATTCTCTTCTTGTTCAACCACTGCAGTGTGGTTTTGGCTTTGTGCTTCGGGTCATTGTCCTGCTGAAATGTGAATTTCCTCCCCAGTTTCAGAGTCTTGGCTGAGTAAAACAGGTTTTCCTCATGGATTCACCTGTACTTTGCACCATCCATTCTCCCATCTATCTTGACAAGCTTCCCAGTCACTGCTGAAGACAAGCATCCCCATAACATGATGCTGCCACCATCATGCTTGACAGTTGATGGTGTTGACTGGGTGATGTGCAGTGTTGGGCTTGCACCAGACATAACGCTTGGAATTTAGATCGAAAAGTAAAATGTTTGTCTCATCTGACCACAAAACCTTTTTCCACATGTCTGCAGTATCATCTACATGCTTTATCGCAAACTCCATACTTTCTTTAAGATGAGGCTTTTTAAGTAATGGCTTCTTTCTTACCACCTGTCCATACAGGCCAGCTTTGTGTAGGGACTGGATTACTGTTGGTGTGTGAACACTGGCTTCCATCTCAGACACAAAACTTTGCAGATCTCTCAAGGTCATTGTTGGCTTCAGAGTGACATCCCAAATGAGTTTCCTGCTTGTTTCCTGCTCAGATTGGGAAGGTGACCTGATCTGGGTAGTTTCTGGGTGGTATAATGCATCCTCCATATCTTAATAATGGACTTCACTGTGCTGAGAGGGATAATCAAGGCCTTTGAAATTTTCTTGTACCCTTCTCCTGCTACGTGCCTCTCTACCACTTTATCCCTGACTTGTTTCGATAGCTCCTTGGTCTTCATGGTTGCTTTGTTGGATCACTATGTGAGTTGCAGCTTGAAAGTCTTTATATACCTGAGGGAAACTGTCTACAAGTTAAACCACTTTGAGTACACACAGACTGAAACCATTTCACTAATTTTGTGACCTTTCAAACAAATAATTTGCACATGAGCTGATTTAGGGCTGCAGTAGCAAATTGAGGTTGAATGCTTGTGCAACTGAGATTAACCTGTTTTTCTCTGTAAATCGAACTTATTTATATTATATATGCTTTCTTTAGCTTTATCAATGTGGAGTAGTTTGTGTAGATTCTACATGTAAAGTTTAATTTGAAAGCATCGTGGAGTGCGCTCAGGTGCAATCAAAATGTGAAAACTTTGCAGAGGGGTGAATACTTCTGCAAACCACTGTGTGTGTGTTAGGGATGCACTGAATCCAGGACTGGGTTTCGGATTCAGCCCGAATATTTACTTTTTGAGCAGGGTTCGGATTCGGCCGAATACTTAGAATTCGGTGAACCGAATCCAAATCCTATATCCGCCCAGGCGCACATCCATTTTAATACATCCCTCTAATGTACGCAGTTCTTATTTAAATAAGACACAAATCTGGTATTGAACCTAATTGTTGTATTTAATAACAAAAACATGTTTGATGAACTCTGTCACAGCTCTCAACTCCCTATTGCTGGTGGCGCACGCACTAAACAATCATGCAGCTGCTGAATGCAAATATACCCTCTTATACAACAGCACATTCACATCACACTTTTCATGGAGTAAAGTTGTGCTGTAAACCTGTAATATATAGTAACAGAAAACTGTTGCAGAATTTAGTGCTTTGTTGTTTTGTCTGTCAAACGTGTTCTAAAGATCATGCCGAGAGAAAAAAAAATTAGGTGCACAGAAATATATATTTTTTGTAACTTTACAAAAAGTAAAGAGATGTTGTTGAACAATATTCTTTAGTAAATTAAATTACGTTATTGTAATGTGCCAATACAAGTTGATTTGTTTGGGAAAAAAAACTATAGCATGGGCTGGTTAAAATGTACTTAAAGAAAAAAATGTGGACATTCATCTTATGGAAATAAGCCCAAAAAATCTCAACAACATTAACAGAATTTTATGCAAGTGCAAGAAATTCAACTGGGGACCAGTATTCAGTCTCCAGTTTTATAATGTGCTGAGCTGGACTAAATACATATTTTATCAGCAGAAGTTTTAATGTCTCTTCTGACAGTGAGTTTAAAACAAGCAATAATGTATTCATGTCAGAATATCCCTGTTGACATTGAGTTTAAAACCAGCAATAATGTATTCCTGTCAGTCAGGAAAACTCTTAGAAAAGCAGGTAAAGACAAGGCCAGACACAACCCCCCGAATTACCAATTTGGATTTGAAGTGTCTGCGTAAAACGGAAGCACTGTCCCCTGACACCGCGGTCGAATTGATGTGTAAAGTCTGACTTGATTGTCAACTTAATTTGGCACGACTTGGACGCAAGGGTGTCCGACAACTAACAAAAACATATTTTGAGATCTAAATGGATGAAAACATATTAGAATATGTGTGTCTCTCATATAACAAGTTAACAAACTCACTTCAAGATCCTGCTTCAGTCTTCATCACAGATACTCTCCTTACTTCTGCCCATCATCAGTTTATGCTCAGCCCTTTAATTTCCAAAGAGATGACACTTTCAATGCAGAAATGCATAATAAATGAACATGTGCAATTTATTTTTAATAATAATAGCAGATCACCATCACTTTACAAGATCCAAGACTAGGGTGTGTGAACTGTGCATCAGTTACAGAGTCACTTACAATGTCTCACCTGAAAGACAGAGCACAAGGAGATTAAGTGACTTGCTTAGGGTCACACATTGAGTCAGTGGCTGAGCTAGGGTTTTAGCCTGGGATCTCCTGGATACAAGCCCATTTCTTTAACCACTTGACCAAACAGCCTCCTGATAACCACTTATAAACAAACGAGCATACCACTTCTGGGATGGTTAAAAGCGTGGTATATATCGAGGAACTGCACGACCCGTCGTGGTTTATACTGTTTATAATTGAATATAGTTTTGTTTTTTGAGGGTAGGTGAATGATATGAAAATAACCAAGTAATTACTTCTGTCTGTTTTGGGAGTTACTGAACAGTTATGTTTTTTTTATTTATTTGATCTGTTTTTAAAATACACAAATCCCTTTACATTTGAATAATTTACAGGAATTGAATTAATAATGGGAATCATGTTTTCCCTTAATCATGTGCACTCTGCATATGTATAAATAACACAACACTTACAACTTTAAATGTGTCTGTCATATTACATTTTAATAATGTTTTATTTTTCAATAGATCAGGAAACTAAGTTGACATTTGAAGATTTGTTGATATTCAGTACTGGTGCTGATGCTATACCTCCAGTGGGATTTCTGAGCAGACTTTCCATCAATTTCTATGACTAGGAGCATGACTGCTGCAGGATCCCATATCTTTCAGCATGTCTGATGGGTATCTTCTTACCAAGAGGTCTAGAGGTTGAACATAAACTAAATGACTTGCTAACAAGAGCAATAAAATAATCAATTGGGTTTGGAAAAGTGTGATGTATTTCAGATATGCACAACATCATATATAAAAAAACAACTGTGTGTGTGTGTGTATATATATATATATATATATATATATATATATATATATATATATATATATATATATATATATATATATATACAGTGCCTTGCAAAAGTATTCAGACCCCTGACCAATTCTCTGATATTACCGAATTACAAATGGTACATTGAAATTTCGTTCTGTTTGATATTTTATTTTTAAACACTGAAACTCAGAATCAATTATTGTAAGGAGACATTGGTTTTATGTTGGGAAATATTTTTAAGAAAAATAAAAAACTGAAATATCTTGCTTGCATAAGTATTCAACCTCTGTGCTGTGGAAGCTCCCAGTCTGCACCAATAAAAGAAATTGCCCTAACGAGGACACAATTACCTTACCATTGGCCTCCACCTGTGAACCATTTAAGTTGCTGTCACATTTTCTGGATAAAAACCCCACTGTTGAAGGATCATTGGTAAGACTGTGAATCTGAAGGAAAATGAAGACCAAAGAGCATTCTACAGAAGTTAGAGATAATGTAATACAAATGCATAGATTAGGGAAAGGGTACAAAATAATATCCAAGTGTTTGGATATCCCAGTGAGCACAATTGGAAGTTGAATCTGCATCACACCACCTAGGCACTGCCAAGAAAAGGCAGTCCCTGAAAACTCAGTGCTCCGACAAGAAGGAGAATTGTGAGAGAAGCCACAGAGAGGACAACAATTACTTTGAAGGAGCTACTTAGTTCAGTGGCTGGGTGTGTGGTAATGGTGCACCAGTCAACCATATCAAGAGATCTGCATAACACTGGCCTGTATGGGAGGGTGGCAAGAAAGAAGCCGTTACTCAAAAAGTACCATCTGAAAGCACCTCTGGAGTTTGCCAGAAAGCATGAGAGTGACCCAGCTGCGATGTGGGAAAAGGTTTTGTGGTCAGATTTTTTGGCCAAAACTCAAAGCGCTGTGTGTGGCGCAAACCTAACACTGCCCATGCCTCAAGACACACCATTCCTACAGCGAAGTATGGTTGTGGCAGCACCATGCTGTGTGGATGCTTCTCACCAGCAGGGACTGGGCATCTTGTTACAATTGAAGGAAGAATGGATGGAGCAAAATACAGGAAAATACTGCAAGAGAATCTGCTTCAGTCCGCTAAAAAACTGAAGCTTGGGAGGAATTTTACCTTTCAGCAGGACAATGATCCCAAGCACAAGGCCAAAGCAACATTGGAGTGGCTCAAGAACAAAAAGGTGAATGTCCTACAATGGCCCAGTCAAAGTCCTGATCAAAAATCCCATTGAGAATCTGTGGCACTATTTGAAAATCGTGGTCCACAAGCGTCGTCCAATCAACCTGAACAACCTGGAGCAAATCTGCCAAGAAGAATGGGACAAAATCACTCCGACACTGTGTGCAAAGCTGGTACATACTTACCTCAAAAGACTTAAAGCTGTTATTGCAGCAAAAGGTGGGTCTACCAAATATTAATGTGTGGGGGTTGAATACTTATGCAAGCAAGATATTTCAGTTTTTCTATTTTTCTTAAAAATATTTCCCAACATAAAACCAGTGGAAAGGCACTGTATATATATTTTGCTGTGCAAAAATCTTAGACATGTTACATTTTTCTAATGAATTATGAGCATCAACAATTTACTCAAAGCCTCCATTAGTGTTTTCTACTATTATAACAACCTTGACTTGCATAAATAAGGAAAAACATTGAGTGAAATAGCTTGCATCACTTGATTGTCAAGGAGTGGTATCCGAAGCATAATCAAGTACAGAGAAACATCATCTGTAATTGATAAAACCAGGACTGGAAGACTCCAAAAGTTGTCTAGCAAGGATGAGCAATACTTGAAGATAATATCCTTGAGGAATAGAAAGAAGACAAGTTGAATTCAATTGACAGCAGAACAGGTAGAAGGCACTGGTGTCATTGTCCATTTGTCAACAGTCCAAAGCACCTATGACCATTGTTCCATAGTTCAATTTCTGTGTTCGTGTACATATTTAAGCCTTTTAGTCTTATTCCCCTTTCATAACAGAGGTATTCTTACTGCAACACACCCTTTAAGTCCTGATTTCAAGAGTGACCTTCGTACTGTTGATTTGATGGACGACACCTTTGCCTTCTTCCAGTTCTGTTGTCAATTGTTGCTGCTCATAATGCATCAGAGTAGAAAAATGCAACGTGTCTAAGACTTTTGCACAGCAGTGTGTGTGTGTGTGTGTGTGTGTGTGTGTGTGTGTGTGTGTGTGTGTGTGTGTGTGTGTGTGTGTATATGTGTATTAATATATATAGATATATATATATATATAATATATATATATATATATATATATATGAATTAAATTTCAAGGGAAAGGCAACTCTGAAGCTTTGTAAATAAACAAATTGACTCTCCATTTTCAGTCGCCACCACCTATAGGGCTTTTTAGACAAAGAGGTTGTTTACAAATTTTGCATACTTTCTTGAAAGGTGTGGCGCTACTGATGTGTTTCTTTCAGAAAAAGCACTTCAGACAGTAACAACAGGAAATACAAGCAACATGTATTGAAATGGATAGTTTGGTTACTCCTTATTGTTTTGTACTGTTCATCATAACTGTGTGTTTTATACTTGTAGGTCAGGTGCACGTGATTCATTTTGATTAATTTGCATCTAAATTTATTATAAAAAATCAAAATCAAAAATAAATAAAAATCATACATGCAGTGAAATCATCAGTTTGGTTTGGTGAAATGTGTTTTTAATTTAGAGGTCTGTTTTTTTTTTTTTTTTTTTTTTCCTGAGTAATTTCTTTTAAAGGCATCTGCAAAACTAAATCAAAATGGGTCTGTTTTGGATTGAATTGAATTTAAGATCCCCAAATCATTGTTTATTTTTAACTTATGACAAAAAAAATCCAGTTGAATTTGTTTAGTATATATGACTTTTTCATTGTTACTGTTTTTTTTTTTTGTTTTTTTTTGGTAATTGAGGGATATCTTTATAGGGATATCTGTTATATATTTTTTGTGTTTCAGATTTACAAGAGTAATGAAAAACACATTTCTTAATCTGCTTTGCAGTTGATTTCTGAATGACTGTCCAGTTATTTAGCTTTTCTATTTGAATAGTCGCTACACACTCTTAAAAAAGTAACCGGAAGAGGAAGAAGACGGAGAATAACAATTTTACCTTAGTTTGACGACTTATATCTAATTATGCAAAACAGGTATTTAAGTTTTTTTTCACATTTGTCAGACTTTTGGTACTGGTACAGATGGTAATTATAAGTGATTTAGTTTTGCCGCTGCAACATGGTGAAAACAGCAAAACTTTTGGAGCTGTATAGAGACACGGTAGTTTCAAACAAGTTTTTCTAACTTGTACGAGGAACTACCATTCCTCTCAATTATTGTAGAATTGTATCCATAACTGAAATATGTTATTGTAATTGTGTACATTAACATTCACTTGTGGGGTATCTGAATGAAAATTACTATCATATAATGAACATTTTTAATAGACTAGCAACTTTTCAGGTACCTGTATTATTATGTTATTGCTACTAAATGCAACATCAAATACATTGTGTCCTACACAATAGGCAAACTTCTAATTTCAGACCATGATCCAAATACCAGAATAATCTGTTAATCCTTCTAATTTAGAAACCATTGAAGTAGAAACTCCTGTAGTTCTGCTCAATGACCCTGCTTCTGAATGCTTCTTAAACATTAGGAATTAGCAAGTTGCTTGTACTCAGTTTACTATATGCATACCCCCAAACTTTGCAGTACAAAAACTTGGTCATCTTAAATACACATCTGTTTGTTTTAATTAGTAATTCAAGGTCTGTGGATCTGTTTCCGTCCATTGACTTAAAATGGCTTAATGCAGTTTTGGAATTAAAATAGACCTTTATTGTTATTATTATTATTATTTTATTGTTATTATTATTATTATTATTATTACTTATCTATTTTTCTTTGTTACAGAAAACAAGACATGCTAAATATGATTTTTTTTTCCCCTTGACTTTATAATTAGAACATAAGAACATAAGAACGTTTACAAACGAGGGAGGAGGCCATTCCGCCCATCTTGCTCGTTTGGTTGTTAGTAGCTTATTGATGCCAGAATCTCATCAAGCAGCTTCTTGAAGGATCCCAGGGTGTCAGCTTCAACAACATTACTGAGCTGATTACAGACCCTCACTATTCTCTGTGTAAAAAAGGGCGTCCTATTTTCTCTTCTGAATGCCCCTTTGTCTAATCTCCATTTGTGACCCCTGGTCCTTGTTTCTTTTTTCAGGTTGAAAAAGTCCCTTGGGTCGACATTGTCAATACCTTTTAGAATTTTGAATGCTTGAATTAGGTTGCCTCGTAGTCTTCTTTGTTCAAGACTGAATAGATTCAATTCTTTTAGCCTGTCTGCATATGACATGCCTTTTAAACCTGGAATAATTCTGGTTGCTCTTCTTTGCACTCTTTCTAGAGCAGCAATATCCTTTTTGTAGCGAGGTGACCAAAACTGAACACAATATTCAAGATGAGGTCTTACTAATGCATTGTACAGTTTTAACATTACTTCCCTTGATTTAAATTCAACACTTTTCACAATGTATCCGAGCATCTTATCATCATCAATTAAGTGATGTTAAAAAATAAACAGACTCTGTGCCTACTAGAGTCTACATAGAGCTAATGGATGACTGGAATCACCGCTCTAAAACTGGAAGAAAATGTAAGAGTATTTAAAAAAATGTAGATCAGGCAATATTTTAAATATTGGCGCTGCAGCACACTTATTGATTTTTAAGAGGTCTGAAGATCCATGCACAACCTTTGTTCCCACTGCCAAACCAACTGGCTCTTTCGACCAAGCGAACATAATCGGCAGGTGTTGCCAAGCTACTGAACCCTGGAGGTGAGGCCCAGCCTTGCTAGTTTCTACTTAGACTCCTTAACCCACAGGAACACAAAAGCTAATTTAACGTTCCCTGTTGGACCCCAGCTAGGACTGAAAGCTCAGCACAACTGGGATTCGAACGAGCACGTTCCCAATCACTGGACTCAACCTACACTTCACACAATAGTGCTTTTTGCAGGTGAGCTGCTGGGAATTTCTGATAAAAAATATAGTCAGTGATTCTCACTTCACATAGCAGCATTTGTAAAAGAAAAGAGGCATTTGTGTTCCGTTACCTATTTTTTACCATGGCAGTGACAACACATTGGCAATTGCAAAGAGAAAGGCTTTCCTGGCCATTTTAAAATAAAGATTACAGGTCCTTTACTAATAGACTCTTAGTGTTCTATGTAACTGTGAGTTTTCTATGTGATTTATTTCATCAAATATGTCACTGATTTAGTCACTTGTCGTTTAAGGCTTCTGCCAATTTGCTTAGATGTTACTTTATTGACTTCTAACTATGTTTGATGCAGGATTAGTTTGACTTGAATGATGCAAGTCTGCTCAGGATAAAGTTTGTTACCATAGTGATCTATTTAAGTGAAGAATGTCAAGTCTGCTTTCCTGTGTCCTCAGTTATAGCATAGAATACATTACAAGTTACAAAAAATATAAGTTCTTAAGTATGGTTTTGGTTTAATTATTTGTATTTATTTATTTATTTATTTTTGGTAGGCAGAAGAGAGAAACTGCAATTCTGAATGATCTTTTAACAGAGTTAAACAAACCATGAAAGTATTTTGTTGGAATTACTATAACTTCAGATAACGTATTCCCTGTTTATAATAATGTCACTCATGTATTACCCATAGCCTTTTGTGTTAGTCCCAAATAGCCATGCATTCTTTTCTTTCATTAAAGCAAAAGCTTTGCGAGTTTTCCAAGCGCATGCTTGAGAAACGGCTATCCCACAGCTCTACAGAGCACTCTGTCTCCCTTACCCCTGCTCAGCACTCTTCCTCACCACCCTCTCTTAGAGAGGTAGCTGCATCCTCACACCATGGCTTTGTGCCAAGGGAGAGTGGATGACACATTGGGGAAAGTAGCCCAGGCAGGAAACCGTCCTCACGGTCTTCCTCATCCTTCCTGAGCAGCCATGGGGCTATATGCAGATTGGCCACAGAAGGACATAGTGTCCATCACCACCTCTGAAAAGGTGGGCAAACAGGAGCAGGCATTCCTGTCTGAGGGAATGTGGCAGGCTGGCGAGTGGATAGAGGCCCAGAGACAGACTGCAGTTCAAAAAAATAACTATTTTATTATAAATAAACACAAAATGAAAGGGCACAAGGGCCAAAACAAAACAATTTAAACACAAAGAAAGACAAAAAGCAAAATTTACAAAAATAACAATCTCCAGGCTGGGCAATGCCTTCACTGGATTCAAGCTCTCCAAACAACCAAAAAAAAACCAACCTGCTTCCTCAGCTCCCTCTCCCCAAATGAGAAGCAGAGGCCTCCTTTTATATCAGGTGGCTGGGCGCTGATTGATCGTTAATCAACCTAATCAACTAATCAACCCCAGCCACCTGAACATAATAAACCCAGGCAGGTAGGGGAAGTTAACCCCATCTCTGCCAATTTAAAGGGCAGAGCTTTGCTCTGCCACACACCTCCCCCCATGTACAACTGGTACACCGGCCGCAATCGGGGCGGCGGCGGCGGCTCCTCCCTCTCGGGCTCTTAAGCGGCGGCTCCCCCTCTCTGGCTCTTATAGCTCCTAACCCCAAGAGGGCCACTGGGGACCTTGCAAGTTCCCCTCCTGGCTCAGGGGAAACAAGGCAGTCGATTTTTAACGATGAGTCTGCCGTGCGGGTAGCTGTATGTAGGCAGCTTTGGCTTTCCAGACATGTGTGCCTGATGGGGGCAAGGCACCATTGTTGGATGCCCCAATTATTCCAGGGCATACATTTGCTCCAGCAGAAGGGGTTATGTTGTGGATGGACGTTATGTGCCTGCAAGGTTTATTTATTTTTTGACTGCCAGGACCATGTACAGCAATGTAAAGGATTAGACAGAGTCAGGACCATGGACAGCTCAGTGGAACCTTCCAGACTGCAGCACAACAGCCACACTTGTCTCCATGTGTAATCAAGACAAATCTGCAGACAGGTGACACCAATCAGTCTGCTCTATTTAACCGCATCCTAGGCTTTTTTTTTTTGTCTTTTATGATCCTGGTAGGGAATTGGAGAGGAGTTTTGGAGAAAGAAAAGGAAATACACTAAGGAATTGAACTCCGATGACAAACTAGGACTGGACTGGAGAACCCGAATGGCAATTGGACAACACTTCTGTACGAAAAACTACCCCTGGTAACGAACCTTGGCCTGAAACGACAAAGAGACTGAAAGACCTCCCACTGCCGGCTGATTGACTGTTTTTGTTTGTTTCATTATGTTTATAAAGAACACTGCCAAAGCCTATAAAAAATAAACATGTTTTAAACCTTACTTGCTCTTGTGTTGTGTGGTTTTGTGTGAAATCCCCTTTTTGTGAAGAACCCGCCCCAGGAAACATTTACAACGAGTTGCTGCAGTGCGTGGGAATCCACTATGAAGCTAGCTTACCTGCTTCCCAAGTGACCACCTCCAGTACATAAACCAGCAGCAAACTGACACCCTAGGCCACAGCAGCCTCAAAGAACAGCACACCCGGTTGCATCTGCTGCCAGGATGCATCTGTCAGAAACATTTGCAATGCAGTGTGGATTCTCAAAACCCTTGGAACTAGAGTGCAAAGAATGGCTTCCCAGTCAAACCTTACAACACAGCAAAAAAGTCAGTTTTTCCCTTAATTTTTTTTACCCTAGCTACTTGTTCTATATGGTAAAGCATAGGCAGCCTCTTGGCTTAGCCTTGTAGCATTCCAGTCGTCTGCAATCCTCGCCGTTGCGACAGTTTTGGCACACTGACCCGTACAGTAAGGGTTACATTTCATATTTTAAAAGGAATGTTAGGTTATTATCATAACCCTGGTTCTCTAAAATAGAAATGTAACCATTACTGTACGGGTTAGTGTGCCAAAGCTGTCGCAACGGCGAGGATTGCAGACGACTAATAGTATATAAAGAAAATGCATCCATCAAAGATAATCCTTTACATTTTTAATATGGTGGGCTAATTGGAAACTTAATACCTGAGTTCTTAAATCTTTGATTAAGGGTTGTTGTTTGAAGGTGAAACAGGTCAGTAGTGTATACAATCATTTGTTTAGGCAGACCACTGTTGAGAACCATCTGTGAATCACATTTAGATTCTCTGTAATTCAGGTGAGCAGCTGCAGAGCTGCAGATGGTGGGGGAGTCTGCGCATCATCCTCATTTGTTTTGTACCAGTCTGGTGGTTAATGGTTGGCTTTACAGCAAGTTAACCCTTCATATACTTTTTTTATTAGCAGCTTGTTGATTTAGGGCTAAGTGAAATGAAACACTTTGCTTGTAGTACATTGTAATACATGTTTGGCGTATATTAATGCAAGTCATTTTATAATAAATCAGACCCTTTAAATAAAAAGAAAATCCCTAAATAATACTTTTCTTGCAGCACAATGTGTATCAAAAAGCAGGGCTGTTTTTCTTTCATTCTCTCAAGTAGGAGATTATCTTTAATTAACAGCAATAGCACCTTTCATACAACAGTATCTCAAAACACTTTGCATGACAGTGAAAACAGAAAATCTGCAGTATCAAGAAGTAGCAAAACTTATAAAATATCAATATATAATATTGATATTAGCTCTGTCGGCAGAGCTCATACCGTTAATCAAGAGGTCCACTCCAACCTTGCAAGTGCCCTGGCTTACAGCAAGGAAACAAGATAATCTATTTTTGATGATAAGACTACTGTTCAAATTGACTATTCTCTACAATTCAAGCACAGTTCTCCTGTCTTTTGGGGCGTGACTACAACATCACTTACAGACCCACGAGTTGGAGGAAGGGTTCTACTCCAGCTACTTCCAAGTGCCGAAGCGGGATAGTGGTCTCAGACATCCTCAACATCAGGCAGGTCAACATGCATCTGAGCTGAAGGTGATTCAAGATGCTGACAATGCAAAGGCTGTTGCAGTCAATCAGGCCAGGCGACTGGTTTACCACAGTGGACCTCAAAGACACCTATTTCCACAACCCCATTCCCATAAAAACTTGTGGTTCGCCTTTCAGGGAACCGAGTACGAGTTTCTCTCTTGCCATTTGGCCTTTCCCTAGGTCCACGTGCCTTCTCGAAGTGCAAGTAAGCTATTTTGGCCCCATTGAGAGTATTTAACTATCTGGACGACTAGTTAATTTGTGAAGTCTCCAGCATAGGCAGAAGCAGTTATGGAACTTGTTACTGGCCACCTTAAATGCTTGGCCCTTATGGTGAATCATGTGAAGAGCTAGCTCACATCTTCCCAGACAGCCTCCTATCTCTGAGTATGCTTGGACTCCAGGTCCATGCTGGCCACTCCGTTGGACAGCAGACTGTAGAGAATAGCCACGTGCTTGGAGCTCTTTCAGCTCAACAGAGTGCTCATGGTATTATTAATGTTCCAGAAACTTCTGGGCCTGATGGCTGCAGCTTCCTAGACCCTTCCATTGGGTCTCCTGCACATGCGCCCTTTGCAGGCCTGGTTCAACCACAGGGTCTTCCAGCCCATGTTGAACCACAACCACCTATTGACTCATCTCTGTCTCTGGGCACTCTCTTGGTGGAAAAAGCTGGCCCATCTACGCCTAGGCGTAGTGCTGGGCAGTGTCACTAGAAAGGAGGTCATCACTACAGACACTTCCAGCCTGGGCTGAGACGCTGTGTGGAATGGCTGGGGCATGCAAGATGTGTGGAACCCCCCATGGAAGGGTCTCCTTTAGAGCTGCAGACAGTTTACAGGGTTAGGCAGAATTTTTTACAGGAGGCAGGAAACTGCTGGGAATAGCTCCCTTGGTATACCAGTGGCCAAGGCATCTGTTTTATGCTTTCCCACAGCTCTGGACAAAATCAGGCAGGACTGGGCCAAGGTGCTCCTACTAGCCCCATATTGGCCCAGGAGAATCTGGTTTTCAAACCTAATGCAGCTCCTGAGCGGCCAGCCGTGGAGACTGCCGACGCTCCGTGACCAGCTCAGCCAGTAACGGGGGACCTTATGGCATCCTGACTCATCGAGCCTGCAGCTCTGGGTCTGACCCCTGAATGGCTGCATTTGACCCTTCTGGAATCCCCCCCACCCCCACCCTTTGGCTCTGGACCCTCAGTCTCCCCCTCTTGGGCACTGGAGACGCAGGCTTCCCCCTCATGAGAGCTGGAGACGGCAGTTCCTCCTCAGGTCCAGGGGATGGCCGGGTCTGGTCTACAGCCCAGAACCACTCTGCAGCATCCCCAGCATGGCGCATATTTAGTGTGCAAGACTTGGTTTTGTTTAAAGCATTTATTTGGCTCTGTGATCTGTATTTTTGATTGTCATTTTTATCAATTTTTTTTGTTATTTCAATAAAAACGCACACCAGCACTTTCAACCCCGCAAGTACCTGTGTCTCAGTCAGCTGTCTACTCTGGGGACATCATCATCACTACTCAGCCATCCTGTCAGAGGTCAGATCATGTGACCACCACCTTTCCCCAGTTCCTTCAACAGCATCTCCGGTGGCTGCTCAGGATCTACTGCTTGGCCTTGGAACTCCCAAACTTCCCTTACAGGCAGCAGGCAACCCTGTGTCCACTTTCCTCACAGGCCAGACACCTTTCTTGGTCCTCCATGGCCCAGAGGAAGCCTTCCAATCAACGGTCCTAGGGTTTGGGATGAGATAGCCCAGTCCAGTCGCTGCCATTCTTTCTCCTTATTGTTGTGCATTCTTTTCTTTCCCATTTCTTTTTTTTAAACCACAGACCCACTCTGAGTCTCTCTGTGGCACTCAAATCCCATGCAGGACACCATATGTGACAGGATAGCCGTAAGAGGTATGAAGGAGACTCAGAGTTGAAGAACTGGTAAAGTGTATTTTTCACAAATAAAAATAACAAACAAAAACAAGTCATGAACACAAAATTAAAGAGAAAATCCCTCACCCAAGTCTCACACTACTATGTTGAGTTTCTTAAATATATACAGAGGAGTGTTTGTCTCTCTCCATGCAGCTCCCAAAACCTCGCTCTGTCTGTCTGTCTGCTGTAAAAAATCTCCCCCCTAATGGAGTTTCTAGATCCCTTTCTATATCATGTGGCTGTTTCCAATTAGCACCAATTATCAAATTTGGTTACAGCCACATTCTCAGATGTATTTGGCAGGGATAGAAATTAACCCCCTTCCTGCCAACCACCCATCACCAATACACAAACCAAACACTATTTACAAACAGGGCCCTACCCTGCCACTGTCAGGAATTCATATTCATACGGATTTAATGTATGTAGGGCCTTATTGGTAAACTCCTTATTTTTAGAATGAATGAATAAAATAATGTTTAACTCCAATTGTCTTTAACCAAAATCTAGAACAGTTTCATGAATATGAAGTTGTTTGTAATCCATTAAATCCATAAACATTCCTTAAATAAATCATGAATTAATGGCTTTATCATATTGCCTGCTTAAACATCACATGCTTGATGTTGCTGTCCATCATTAGCGTTGCATCCGTCTGTTATTACCTGCTGCTTCACACCAGAAAACATCTTGCTACATTGACTAGATATGCACTATGGTTCAACAGCTTCAAGAGATCACCACCTGCCCAAATTAGTGTGCCTAATTGTACATCCTTGTGGACTGTCCCCAGTCTTGTCTTCAGCCTGTATTCTTATTCAACCTAGACTCTATTCAACTACTGCTGCTGGATTGTGGTGTTTGTAGGTGGGACTCCTGTTAACCGTTTTACCTCACTCACTAAAAATGTTGGTGTCTCTGAACAGTTAACTGCCCCCTCTCGAAATATATGAATGAAGAAATACATAACAAGGAGGACATTTAAGTCTTTCAGTAATATAATCTAATGACATGCTGCATCCATAATATTAGTATGACATTGCCATATTTTTACATTTTAATACTAGTACAGCTGTAACTTAGTTTAGATGTGGCAAAACATAAGCCTACCACTGCCAGTTTTAAAAAAAAAAAAGTATATACACCCCCTTGGCTTTGCATGGCTTTCATCATATACAGGGGTTACAGTTTTGTTCAATAGCTTTCAGCGCACCCCTACTTTAAAAATTGTTCCAGTGCCACAGTTAAGCATTATCGTTTATTGTTACACATACAGTTATGTTTATTTAAAAAAAGGTTCTAGGTTTAGGGTTGAGGTTTTAAAATTGGGATAGGGTGAAGAAAATTAACCACAAATAGCCAGATTGAAGTATTTTTTTTAGAAAGGAATTGTATTGTGTATTCAGTTTGGCATTAACAAGTCTCTCATGTTGTTTGCACACAAAATATTAACGTAAATGCCATATTCTTCGTAAACCTGACAATTATATTAATATATAGTATTACTAAGGGATAAGATTTGTACTATGTTAATAATATCTGATCTATTCGACAGCATGACTCTAGATAAGGGAATGTGAATATCGCTATAATATATATATTAGCAACAAATACATCATTTAAAATTACATTTGTAAGTAGCCTGTGATATTAATGTGTGTTTCTGTTGTGTAACAAACAAATACACATTAGTATCACAGACCACTTATAAATTTTTTTTTTTTTGTGGGCAAACATGAGAAATTTGTTGTTATGTTAGCTTATGTATGTTAGCTAAACCTACATTATTTGGTGACCTTTCTGTAATTTTTATTATTTTTTTTATTCCACAATTCGCCCGTGAAATGTACCGAAAAATGTGCCAAAATCGTATCCTTAAGTGTAACAATCATAACTCCTTTTATTCAGATGGAATTTGTGGAAAAATGACACACAGTATAATAACTGCTTCTCTGCAGTGCGTGTCAACAGATTGAGATTAAATACTGACCATCAGGGCATCCTGTGCAGCAGGTAAAATAAAGTGTTTGTAAAAACCCTTTAAACCTTTTAAAATCCACCATAACATGATAAAACAAAATCAGAGCTACATGTTGGTTTAACAAATACACATAATTATCATTTACTGGTTGATTACATTCTTGTCAATTTTGCTGGTAGAAATTCCAACTCTATCTATAGTCTTATTTTTCTATATTCATTCTTCTTTTATCCATAAATATAAAATACTCAACATTTTGAAAAAAATTAAAGAAACTTTTTAAAATTGAATACAGAAGGCAAAAGGTCTATTAATTGACTATCTCTAAATATATTTGTTAAAATTGAATAAATTGTTTGTTAGTTGTGACAAATTCCTATTATTTTAAACAAGCAAAAAGTTATTTTTCAGAGAGATGGCATGACTGGGCATTTTATTTTCTCCAAGGCATACCTGTAATTTTTTTTTTTTGTAGGCTTTGAAGTTTACATTACTTCACTTCTAGTTCATCTCTACCGCTCACGACAGAGTTGTAGTGCAGAATAACCTGTTCCGCTGGAACATGAATCTGTTTTCCTGTGACATTTTCCTGATCCCATTTAACCATACTTTATATTATTGATAGTTAATCAGACTGAACAGATGGACAAGCCAAATGGAATGAGAGTTTCACCAAGACTGATCCCCTCAGCAACACAGGGGCAGGAGGTCAAATTGTCATGCCAAGAGAAAGGTTAAGTTGTTTTAAATCATACTTATCTTGAATACTGGTGCTGCTACAACCTTCTCTAGATCTGAGAAATAAAATTCTACAATATTAAGAACAAATTGAAGGTGCTGTACAGAGCAATTGTGAAAAGGTCTGGGTGAAACCTGGATGCACCAGATCTATTATTACAGTTATATGCTATACAATTCTAGTGGTTCAAAATGTTTTTGTGCAGGTACTGATGTACCTAGCTCAAATTAAGGTGTACATGTATTACTTTATGACAGATATTCATTCATTTTCTGTTCACTTTAGCAAAATATGTTATTACCTGCACATAAATATTATGAAGCACTGAAGTTGTACAGGATTTGAATTTTGAACAGCCCTGTAGCTCCAGCACTGTAGTCGTGTACAGCTCCTAACGACGTCATCATCAATAAAAAGGACACCTTGTTCATCCTTAACACCCCTATCACATGACCAGTTCATAAACACAGAAGTAAACAATTAAATGAATAAAGAATTCCACGGATAATTTCAATCACATTTTTTTTTTAATTATACTATATTATTCTTATTTACAAACGGAAATATATTTTTGTAGGCTAATTTCGAAGCAACATTGTAATGTTAAATAGACTTTTTTCCCCCTTAATTATTTTAGTGTCATTTTCATCACAACTCCAAAGTTAACACTAAATACTATTTTATGTTACAGTAAGTTAAAACAAATAAGTATAACAGCAATTGTCCTTTTATGGGCTTTGATGTGAAATCACTAAACCAACAGTATAGGGCCAGAACAAGAACTGGAAATTTGGTGTTTGTACATTTAGTTGACTTGAGTAAATTATCTTTAAATTTATATTTTCTTTTATTTTCATTTTATTAGAGGAGACTGGGGCTAGTTGTTACAAAGGGCAAGTTGATACAGTGCTATATTCATAGGTATAATTTACACAGGGGATATGTCCCCCTCACTTTTCAAGGATGGGGAAATGTCCCCCTCACATTGCAGGAGTACTAAAACTTATTTCATTTTTTTAATTTATTGGTAAACTCACTAGTCAGTATAGAAGTCAATGGGAAGAAAAATGGGATTGGATCCTGGATCACTGGAGCCGGATCATGAGATGGTGTTTTACTACAAAGACCTGGAGCAGGTTTCTCTGATCCATGATGCTGATAGTGCATAGTTTAAGGACCCCGGCTGACAAATTTGTATACAGTCTGAGATCACAGCAATGTTGGGTAAAAATGGCAAACGGATGGACAAAGATAGAGGAGGATTGTGGCAAAGTGGGTAAATGTGTACAGTTGATGGCAATACAGCAGTTCAGAAGAAACAGACAGACAACGATATCCAGGTGCAATAGTCTTTATTGGTTGTATTTTTTCCAAAGCCTGACGGCAAAACAACAGTAAACAATAATGATGTTATGTGGCTGTACATACAATGTTTCAAATAAATGGTATTAGGTAAACAGGAGCCAAACTGGACATTGTCATTGGTAACAGGTGAACCAATTACAAGAAAATGTGGTCTTGCTTATCTGCCACAGACTTTTGTTTTGTCATCACGTTGGAACGAAGACGGTGTCCTGAAAGTAAAATGAGGTCCTAACCCACAGAAAATAAGTCGAGGGGACCCTGGTCGCGCGAGGAAAAACAAAAAAGGATCTACCCCGGGGGGGTGTTAATAAACCCCCGGGCCCCCCACCCCCTGCAGGATCACACATGCGCCCAATAGCCAGCACAGATCTTGTCATGTTACATACCTTTCCCCTCAGAATGGCACCACCGGTCCATTCGAAAATCCTTCACCCACATGCCTTCCTGAGAGAAATTTTTTAACTCAGTTTTCCTGCTCAGTGAACTACCCAGAAGGCATAGGTCTGCAGCAATAAGTACCACCATGTGATCCTGCAGTTGTCTTTCGCGCGGTGAAGCCATACTAAGGGGTCATGATCGGTGATAAGGTTGAAGTGCTGCTTCAGGAGCAGCAAGTGTGAAGAAGTTCCTATAGTAACCCGTTAATCCCAAGAAGGAGCGCACTTGGGTTTTAGTCATAGGAATTGGCCAGTCAGCCAAAGTTTTCACCTTTGCAATTAGCAGTCTGATCTGGCTACTCCATTTCCACATCAGCAAATTCCACCACCAGCCCCCGAGCCTGACATTTCTGTTTTGGTGTCAGATTATCTCCAATATATACCGACCCTGTTTTCGCCAAAACAGAAAACAAATACCTGGCTACCCCTCCCCCCAGTCCCTTCACCCTCCCATGGGCCAGTTGTGGGGGTGATGGTGGAGTATCCAGTTTTCCTGATGGCTTAGCGCATGCTAGGGTTTGGCTGTGCTCCAGCTCCAAAGCCCAGAGCCAGCACCGAGGCCTGGAGCCAGAGCGGAGCTGTCCCGTTTTCTGGACTGTGCTCCGGAGCTGAAGCAGATCTGGATTCAGGTTCACTGGAGCACTCCGGAGTCTGTAGCTGGAGCTGAGGTTTCCGGAGCTGCTCCACTTTCTCCTACCTTTGACATTTTATATAATAAACCTTCTTGACATATTAAGTTTAAACATTTTAATTAATAAAATAAATAGCTATGTACAGCAGAATGCAACAAACTCCCCACATGGAATTGCTTTAATGTATCATACACAAGGGGAATACAGTGTAAATAGAAAATATTTAAGTTGTTGGAAAAGCAGGCTTTCACAAAAAAACCAAAAAATAAACCTCATTGCATGGGAAAGCCTTTCGGCTTGAAAAAGATGCATTACTTACTATCTTTTGAATTGTACTACTTTCTATGACAAGCAGCAAAGCAGACACCTCATATTTTAAACATGTTATAGATTTAATCTGGAAGGAAATATGTTTAAAGGATAAAATGCAATTGTACTATAATGTATATTCTACTTCTACTATTGGTCACAGGTGACGACTTTTAGTTTTACCGGCGAGTGCTTTTAAGTTATATTACAAAATGTAATATAAATACTATATTCACACAATACTTGCAAGTGATCACCCTTACCATGTGATCAGGCTGCAGCGCACACACATACTACAGGGCTGGAGCCTTCAGTCTGCAGAGACACCCTTCTCGTTATTTGAGTAGAGTCAGCACTCACATATCCGACCTTATATAATTTTGACTTGTGACAGTTAAAGTGTGATGTATTTTGACTGAAATATAATGAGTTCTTGTTGTAAATCTCCCTCCTGACCTGTGAGCTCGCTAAGTAGCGAAAGGGGAAGGCTTTGGACGGGCTGGCCTGACAGTTAATTTCCTGAGTCAGGAAGTCGGTCAGTCTGGAAGAAGGTGAGACTCCGTTGCAGGAACGTATTGACCCAGAAGCTGAACGAGGCAACAGCTACAGGCAACAGAGACAGCTGCAATCATTTACGAAGGGGTCATGTATGATAGCATAAAGGGGCCGGATAATCGTAAATCTTTTCCTTCGCTGGGTTTTGTGTTATAAACTGGAAGGCCCGTATGAGACAGAGAAAAAGTGACCCAACAGCAAAATAAAATTAAAATGTTACTTATGCACAGAACTGTGTAACATGTAAAAGACATTGCAATTTAGCAAAAAACAATAAACATTTAAAAAAAACAACATAGTTTCCAGAATAAAAACAGTATCCAAAGTCAGTATTCAAAATTGCAGAATATAATGCTCGATAAGGCCCTCATGTCACAGTTCACTTGCAAATGAAAGCAACTAAAGATCACAGATTTAAAAAAAAAAAAAAAGCTTCACAGTATGTAAAACTGTTTAATGACTAACTGCCAGATCTTGTTCACTTTGTTATTGCTATGTAGTGCAACTGCACAGTACGTAAAAAGAGACTGATTTGTGCATGTGAGAAAAAAATGCTTGGCTTGACAGATAATCAAATAAATTGTAACCTTGAGAGATGGGCTTTGTATCAGAAAACTGGTGGTCGAGTCGGAAATCGTGTGTGATGGGTAAATGCAATTATATATAAAAAAGGCATAAATTGTCAACTGATGACAGCTATCAATTAGGCATTGATCTTGTTTTTTTGTGTGCATTTGTATAAGACTGACTGTTAAAAAAACATTTGGGTAACTGAACTTTAACTTGTTAAGATCGCCCACGTAGCATTTGACAGGCTGCACAAAACATTACAGTAGGCAGGTTTGTGAGTTGACATTAAGAGAGGTCATTTCTCAAAGAACCTATGGTGCATGGCGAGTGGTTTTTGAAAAATCGTGATAATAAACGGGTATGATGTTAGGGGGGTGATATCAAATGGGTTTATCTGTATATAATGGGGCGAGGGTTGATTTCATTCTTAATAAAAATATTTTTTTGCATTATTTTAGCAAATACAGGTCTGAAAGGATACATTATATTATATATATATATATATATATATATATATATATATATATATATATATATATATATATATATATATATATATATATATACATATACATACACACACACAGTATATACACACACAATTTAATTAACCATTGCAATTGTGAATAATATTGATATTGTAAGTAATTTTGATAAATCTGATTAGGTTCAACAGGTTAGAGCTATGTTATTAACTCTGTTCATTGTTCATTGCTGACCTGTTGATCGCATGACAAGTAGAGAAGATACAGGTATTTATAAAATTATTAAATGAGTATGATGTATGAAACATTTTTTTACACATTTGCATTACCTATATAGATATTGATTTGTTTAAATGTTTTAAGTTATTTCTACCCATTTGTTGGTATTTACTTTTTTGTACTGCTATTTAAAAAAAAAAAAAAAAGATTTAGATTTTTTTAATTTTCTAACAAGCTGAGAACATAAGTGAAAGGAAGTTGTTTTTAGTAGTTATTTTATTTATACCTCTTTAGACCCGAGTTGTATGCACATGCAAACATTGCAGACAAAACATCTTCAAGACATTTTGTTTTTCTGGCAGTTTAGCTTTTGTAACCGGAGGGTCTCGATTTGATCCCCTGTGTCGGGACACGGGCCAGAGCTTACACTGAATCGGACGGGGTTTACAGTGACGCAGGGGGTTGACTTTTTTTTCTCCCACGTTGTGGAATAATGAATTTCGTTGTGGTTCAAACCCCTAAAACCACCCCTCTAGCTACACCACTGCCTGACCCACACTCCGAACTAGAAGCCAAGCTGTTTTACATATAGATTTAATTTGTATTAAATAGCATTGTGCACAGAAGCAATCAGGCATTATACTAACTTGCTCATTCACCTGGCTTTTAAAATACAACACAAAATTATTTTAGGAGGAGAGAGAGGACCTCTGATTTTCAGGAGACCTAGTGATCACCTTTTACCAAATTTAAAGGCACAGTAATTATAGGATACTTTTCTATTATAGGACACTTTTCTGAGTGACTGCTACATTAAGTTTAGCAATGTGAAGTTAGGGAAAGCCTGCTTCACATGTCGCCTAATTATCCAAACAGGCATCTCCTTTGCATTTGATTTTTCATCTCTCTACCTTCCCATTGTATGTCTATATTTTATTCTCAGGAGGTTCTGATTGCCTTGTCTATTTGGTTAGGCAGTTGTCAACCACTCAATAGGTCTGGAACAAAAAAATGTCAGTATAACCACATGCACAAATTCTTATTAATACAATCCAGTTGCAGGGTGTTTTCTTGATCTCTTGAATTCTGTCATACAAGTGTCAAATAAAATTACAGATTTGCTGTCACATTATGGTACTTTATTACTCTGTAATAACACTGTCTCCTAGATGGAGCTAATACAGAATTAGGATACAAGATTATCCCCTATCCATTGAGCTCATTAAGCACATCACATATACAATAGAATTCAATTTTGGGTTACAGTACCTTTCCTTGTCTTTCAGGGAGCAAGAAATTGCCCTATATTCATGTTACGGTTACTAACCACAGGATTGAGACAGTACAGTATATAACAATATTAATGTATGTGACCTGTAACAATTCATTAGGAGAGTATAGGTACATTTGGGCCTGCAGTCTTGAAATGTATCATTGTGCAGTAAACATAGGAAAGTACATCTCAATAAAGCTGAAAGTGCCATATTAAAAGCTTTCTGTACACTATCTGTCAGGTCACATTATGCCTGATCGACCTTGAAGGCTTCATTGTTTAGCTATGGTCTTCTCCCCTGGCAACCTCCAGAGGAAATGGATTTCACTAAGTGGGTGGATAAGATACTAAGACCGAGCCATGTTATAAAACAAAGATAGTGAACAGTCTATCGCATTGTCGATGAGGATTGCTTGAAGGCCTGAATGCAAACTTTATGAAGATCTTTAAGACAAAAGTAGTACTTGCTTTTTACACACTAATAGTAGTTAGAGTAGAGGAAAATTTTCACTACAAAAGAATACTATATGTACTGTAGACACCAAACCTGTAAGGTATAAACACTGCAACAGTGCATCCTACAGTAACTACTTGAGAGGAATAATTCTGTTTATCTGGTTGAATTCCACACACTGTTCACACATACATCGTTTGTGTCCACATCATTTTCAGGTTTGTTTGTGAGCAACATGACAGAGTAGTTCTGCAACCCACTGCTACACACCGCTCCTTTAAAAAATTGCTATGTGCTAATAGATTACTAATAATATACTTCATAAAAATTACTAAAATAAAGAAGATACATATTAAGAGGTATAGAATGAACCATGATACTGTCCGTGTGTGAGTGGGTGTGTGGGGGCAGGTATTACTATCAATGTGGGGACAAAATATGAAAAAATGTCCCCTCAAAGATAGTAACTCCTGAAAAAAAATTGTTGTGGGGATGTCCCCACTTTGTAAAACACCTTTTTAAGAACTAAATATACCTTTAAAAAAAAAAAAAAAAAAATAAATGCCAAAATATTTAGTTTGTTGTCGACTTTCATCCTGTGTGGAGTTTTGTCTGACTGGGTTAGAAATAGTAAATGAATTACAAGAACATGAATCACTGCACCCCCGTTTAGTTACAAAAGCCTGTCACTGATGATAGTCATTTTATTGTTTCATTTCTGTTTAGATTTGCTTGAATGAAAATTGTTCAAAAGAAACTAACAGAAGCCTGCATTGATGTTGATATTTATACACACAAAGATTGATTTGCATGGTTTATTTTATTTATTTTAGTAATAGGCCTACACTATATAACATACAAGAATAAATACATTTTATTGTCGTGACCCTCATTGTATTTTCTGATCAGTTTCCATTAAAAGGGTGTTACTGATGTTTTTCATTGTCGTTTAAAAAAATAAATAAAAAAAGTATTCTTATTAATAACTGAAAAATGTCTAAATAAAAAAAAATCATTCATTGAGTAATGGCTATAGGCTCCTTAATTGTAAATATACATAATATTATACATTTAGTATTTTGCTCCATAATGCAGTTAAACTAACTTTCTTTGTAAAATCTGACTGCACTCATAACATTGCATGCGCTTGAGTGTATTATTAAAATGGTGCCGCAGTGGATTAAGAGGGTAAAACAGTGGAGCGTTACTAACAAAAAATGAAAAAAAAAAAAAATTCTCCAAAGAAATTAGCATGTTTAATTGACAGCCCTAAATTCTACCTCATAAATATGATAATTCCAATGAACTGTCCTAATGATATTCTATTTAGTGTCAGTTTCACATACTTAACTGCTAATTGATAATACTTTGCCTTTGATTAAAGCATTCAACGTGTCTTTTTTAAACTCTATGGAAACATTAAATCCAGCCTGTTGTGATCATGCCTGCAAATACATTAAGAATTAGACAGACTATATCTGCCAAATGAGTTGAGTTAAATTGCTGCATAATATAAGAATACCATTTCCAGCAGACCCAGCGCGTATTTGAGACTGGCGCTTATATTAGATCACTAGCTTCACATGCTTCATGCAGTCATTGAGAAGCCACTAACACACAACCTTGTAGCAACATCGTAACTCAATTTAAACATTCAGTGCACCCCTGCTGTCCAGTCAAAAGGTTCGTCCTTCTTCAGGAAGCTATGCAGGGGAGCAACAATAGTGGCAAAGCCCTGCATAACTCTCCATAGTAGGACGCAAGCCCTTGGAAGCCTCTAACCTGCCAGGGGTTGACAGGAACAGGTCAGTCCCACACTGCGATGATCTTGTCCACCTCTGTCCTGATTCCCTCTGCTCCCACTCTGTGCCCAAGGAATGACACCTCCTTGTGCATCAGCTGGCACTTTTCCCTTGTTGGAGCACTTGGAAGGTCCCTCCGTGGACCAGCAGGTTGTCCAGGTAGACCAGGTACTCCAAGGGGGGTACACCGGCCAGTACCTACTCCATGAGCTGCTGGAACATTGTGGGGGCGTTGCAAAGTCCGAATGGTATCACGGTAAACTGCCACAGACCCAGTCCGGTGGAGAAGGCAGTCTTTGGGCGTGCAGAGGGATCCAGCGTGACCTGCCAGTAGTCGCTGCAGAGGTTCAGCAAAGAGAATCATCTAGAGCCGGCCACCAGATCCAAGGACTCATCGATGGGGGGAGGGGATAGAGTCCTTCTCTGTCATATTGTTCACTCGCCGGTAATTGATGCAGAAGTGCCACTTGCCATCCTTCTTCCACACCTTAACTATTGGCGGGGTCCAGGGTCTGTTGGATGGCTCAATGATCCCCGCTGCCTACGTCTGCTCTGTGGCCTCCTGGCAGGTGAGTGGTTGGCGGCGAGGGTGCTGCTTAATGGGGCAGTCGTCTCGGTCTGGAGCTGCACCAGAAAGACTGTGGCGATACTCATACACCAGTTCCCACAGCTCGTGCCACTGTTCTGGACAAAGCCCCTCACAGCCCCGGTGCCAGACTGCGTGCACTGCACTGAGAGCTAGATCTTCGGTCAGGACCGGAGATGGAGGGGAGACTGCTGTGTACACTAGATTACTCCTGGTGGTAGGGGGTATCCTCCCGCAGCAGTTGGGCTGCTGTTGGCACCGCTGGGAAGGGTGGCAGGGCTGCTTGGGGAAGGGTTGCATTCCCCTGGGCTGCGCTGGGGCTGCAGAAAAGTGGCTGTCCAGGCTGGTGAGCATTGCAGCCCAGGGGAGGGCCAAATTCCGCTGGGCCATGCTGGTTGGCAAGAGCTGTCACCTGAGGGCGGTTGTGCAGGCTGTAGCTCCTTGTAGCGTTGGGCTTGTCGAGATGCTGCTTTGTCCCTGGTGACAATGGCACATAATATGGCCAGTGGCCTGGTGCGTAGTGGAGCCCGGGGGAGGGCTGAGGTCTCCCATCTCTCTGCAATGGTTCATTGGGCCCTCGGCAGAGCCTGAAGCTGTCGAGCAGAGGGGTCCCGACTCTGACCCAGTGGTCCAAGGGGGGAGGCTGGTCCCCTCGGGTTAGCTAAAGCTAAAGCTGGGCCCCCCTGTATAGGCAATGTTCCAGTCCTGAGGTCTAGCTGTCCGCCTGTGTAGCGCAGGAAGTTCAGGCCCAGTATGCAGGGGTCCTGTACCTCTGCTACCCAGACAGGGTAGTGCACTGTCTGTCTAGCTACTTCAATAGCCAGGTTGCCCTTCCCTTGCTGAACCCCAGCAGGGACCACATCGGGCCAGATGAGAGTCACTGTTGAGCCAGTGTCCACGAGATCATTGCACAGGACCCCCTCGATTCGGACAGGGACGTGGCAGAAGTCCCCAGCAGTGATCCTTCCTACTGCTACAGCTGGCTGGCAGTATCTGCGGTCTGCTGTTTCCGTGGGAAGCAACGCACCACTCTCTTGGCTACATGGGTGGGTCCCAGTGACGGCTACTGCAGCTGCGTGGTCTACGATGAAGGGGACTGGGTTGGGGGCCCGTGTCGTCCCATCTAGGCTGGCCCTTTGGCATTTCCCTGCAGTTGCTATGTCAGGCGTGGTGGTGCAACAGCTGCTGCTGGGCAATGGGGCCGTAGGTGGCCAGACTGTCCGCAGCCCCAGTACAGGTGTAGGTGGGTCTTAGGAGTCTGAGCTGGTTAGGTTATCGCTGCCCTCATGAGGGCGATAAGCTCTGCTGGCCAAGTGGGGTCGATGGTGCTGTACAGGACCTTCTCTTCCTCTGCTTGGGCCTTGCGAGCTCTAGGTGGTGGGTGGTCAGGCCGCCTCTTCTGCTGACCACTCTAATGCCTAGAGGCATGGTCCTGCTTCCCCTCCTTGAGCACTGCCTCGACTTGTTCGGCGTGATCCATGGTGAGCTCTAGGGAGGTTGGGGCAGCAAACCAGACCTGCTGACACAGGGTGGTCAGGGTCCGTCCGCGAACAAAGGCCTCCATGGCCAGGTCCACTTCGGTGGCTGGCGGGAATGTGGGGTACCTCCTCCGGGCCAGGTACTGGACATCAGCCACCAGTATGCCCAGTTTCTCTCCGGGGCCTTTAGTGCATTTAACCAGTTGCATGCGCAGGCCAACTGCAAGCTCCACTCTCCAGAAACGTCGCTCGAGAGCTGTGACTAGCACCTCATCCTAGGCCACCTCATCTGGGCCCAGGTCCAGCAGTGCTTCTCCCTCTAACGCAGCTGCCAACTGTCCGGCCTTCTCAGTCGGCCCCCAGCCATTTGTGAGCGCTGTCAATCCGAACTTGACGTGGTACGCCTCCCACAGGGATCTACCATCATATCTGCCTGCTTTCACTGCCTGCTGGCTCAACCCTGGCATCATGTTCCCCCCACACTGCACATTCTCTCTCCTATGTTGCGGCTTAACATCACACTCTCATCAGACACACTCTCAGGTCAGCAGCCAATGTCCTGTATCTACTACAGCCAGTTAAGTTAATGGTGGTTAGACAATGTAAAGCCTCTTCTTGTAAACAAGCAAATAAATTGCTGGCTTTCTCTCTATCTGTCCAATTGTTTACAATTGCCATCATTTCGAATTGCCTTAAAAAGTCTCTCCAGTTGGCCTTACCGTCGTACTGCAGATGGCTGTAGTAGGCCCCTTGTTGACATCCTGCTGCAGGTAGTGTGTGTTCGGTGGTGACGCTGCCTCTTTCTTGACACTCACTCATGTTCCTCCCATCTGTGCGCGATGACGTCCTTGTGGTGGCTAAAGAACCTCCTTCTCCCTCGATGACGATGACGCAGTGCCCCTCTGCCTGCGGGGCAGTCTGTCATTCTTTCAGTTCCGCCATCTTGATCCCCCGTTTCTCTTCAGGTCCAGGGTTCTTGCTTCTCTCTTGATCCGTGTTCTCTCCTCCCCACACGGCGCACATTCTTGGGCTCCTCCAGTCTGGCTCACAGCTTGACTCCTCTCATCTCTCTCATGTCCACCATCTTCTCCCATTACTTCTGCTTCACCCCATGTGGGAGGCGTGGGTTCGAATCGCACTTCTGACTGACACCAATGTAGCGTTCTGTGCTATGGAGGTGAGGCACGCTCAGGGGAGATGAGATGGAATTTTACTCTGCTATTATTCTTTCTCAATAAAACAAACAACAACGAATCCCTGTTTGGGCCGGGGTTCATGCCAAAATAATACAACTGCTTTTCTCTCTCTTTCTCCCACAATGCAGACTCCCTCGAGATTCACACACTGCCTCACAGCCAGACACTCTCAAAATATTTCGCTCTGTCTTTCACAGTCGACTCGTTCCATTCGAATCCACACGCATTCTCCCATGCTTCACGGTTTTCAGTTGACTTTTTGGAACATGGAAGACAACGTTTTTGGTTTTTTTTGCAAATAAAGCAGTCCCAGTAGAGCTCTGGATTTCTGGCTTTCTCTTTAGGTGAATACCATACTTGAATCTAAATACCTGTCAACAGTTGATTCTCTGTAGTGATCTACAGTAACATTGCAAGACATACAGAAGAGCTTCCCGCCATCTCTGTGTAATGGATTTATACACAGCGATGCATTTTAATCCTTTTTAGACACATCCATTTTCTTGGACAGCACTGTGTACATGGCAAATATTACACTCAGGCACACAACAGAGCTGTACAGTTTCATTAATGTGATTTTTTTTTGTATGAAATACAAATAGTTATGAAATGTATTTTTATTTAAAAATATTGTAAAAATTGCGGTATTGGCCTCATTTCACTATTTCTGTGCAGCCCTTGAAATCGCGATTTACACAGGGTCTTAATTATGCATTATATCCCCAGGTGTATTTATATATGCATTCATTGAGCATCTTTCAATTTATAAATACTGTGCAAACCTAGTCAGCTCAGCAGGCTGGAGGCTCAGGTCATTTGTTTATTTGTTTTATCTGTAGATTATCATTTGTAGCTTTAAGATCTCCAATGTTTTATTCCATCATCTAGAATTTTATGGTTGAAACATAAAAAAAAAAACAAAAAAAAAAAACAAAAACATATGATCATTTAGATCTTGTATTTAACGTCATTCAATCAAATAAACTACAAAATGACATCACAAAAGTCTATCAATAGTAAAACAGTATGTCATGTTAGTTTTCGAAATGTCACATTTCAAAACGTTTGTCAGTTTTCCGTTATGTAGGTGAAAAAATACAAAGTGGTATGTAATTCAATCTGTTAACATAACATTATTCAGCCCGTTTCATTCGACTTTATGAAGCAAATTTACCATAGTTAATTATATAGGGTGATGCAAAACATTTGGCCATAGCTGTGGGTTTTGAGACGATAGGGTTGTGAGTCCTGTATGATTCGTCTGTGTTGTGCTGTGCACAGTATATGGCATAGTATCACTCCCCTGGCAAAGTTACTTTTTCCTTAGTGGTGTTTCCTAAACATTCTTAACACAAAAGCAAAAAAGGGATCCCTCCATAACCAATTCCATATTTTCAAAGCACATGCATGGAAAATTAAATTTACAATACTTGTAATTTGTTTCCTAGAAATGCTGCTTCTGACACAGTTTGTTCAAGGTATTTCAGTGCCAGTATATTATACTGGTTTCCCAATGGTATGGGTGTACAGTGCTAACAGTCAGAGAAGGTTGATATGCATCTCTAAAAGGGTGTTGTAAAATTCATAAAAATAGACATGATACTGATGGCTGCAAGATGCAAACTATATTTGCCATCTGGAACTCAGTTCACTGGTGCCATGCACTATTTTCATATCCAATAGATACCTCCACATAATCCCTTTTCCATCTTTCTAACGTGCAGTTAATGTACCATATGTTGCTTGGCAACGTTACATTTTGGTGTAAATTTAAAAAAAAAACAGCTTTATAAGTCTGATGACTGAATCATATGCTGACCAAAAGTAATTGTCACATGCATACTAAAACAAGCTCTGTTTGAATGATGCCTCCAGAGTACAGGGAAGCAGTCAGGTGACAGGAATACAGTACAATCTGGGACTAACATTATTAAGTAAAATCCTTTATATTTAGTTTAAAACTGGGGTTTATACAGTATATAAAGTGCTCCCTTGCTATAAGGCACTCGAAAATAATGCGCCTCCGATATAACACTCCTGTAACATGTCCCCCAATTCCCTATACTAGTGATTCATGCATTACTTCTACAGTAAATACAGTTCAAATTGTAAACAACTTCTCAATCTAACTTCCGTTTCTGCCTCTGCTTTTGATACAGTATCTGAACGTTAAGTAAATAAATACTAGGCCTATTACGTAGTTATCTTTCCTAATGTATTTACTTTTTTTGCTGAGAGAGGAGCTGCAGCTTTACTTCAGCCCCACTCCGGCAGCCGAACCTGGGGTGAGCCCATTTCCTCTTCCCCTTGCCCAACCCACTCTCCTTCTCAGACTTGGTTTGCTTTTCTGTCACTTCGAACTGAACTCCTGACCATTGTTTAGCAAGGCTATTTATAGTTTAAAAACTGTTAATTAAAATGATCCACGAGTGGGAATGTTACCTTTTTTTTTTATTATTTATTTATTTTGTATTTGTTTATTACATGGTGCTTTATCCATGGTTAATTAATGGAAAAATTCAGATTTTTGCTTTACTATATGTGCGTTATAGAGAGGGAGTTATTTTATTTACTATTTTGGTCAGATGTGTGTTATGTGTCCCACAGCGCCGCCCCCCCCTCCCCTCCCCGTTTATAATGCTCAAGTGTGTGTGTGTGATATATAGTGAAAAGATTGGCCATAGTTTTCAGCGCTTATGCGCACTTTTATTACAACCAAAAAATAAACAAACAAAACCTAGCTCTCACGAGCACTGACTAGACTCACAGCAGGTCCCTGACTGACTCGCAGGACAGATAAGCTGTTTACTTGCTGTAAAAACAAAACACACAGTTACAAAATTACACAGTACTTACAACGGGACTGCTCGGACACACCTTCCCACGTCCTTCTACTCAACAGCCCCGAACAGACTGGCTGCACCCCTTTTAAACCCTGCGCCTGGCTCTAATTATCAATAACAGCCAGGTGCAGATGAAAATTAACAATTAATTAAACAATTAGCTTGGCAGGGAGGCTTTTTAACCCCGTCCCTGCTATAAAACAAACATTCGTTCTGCTACATCAGTCACCATATATATATATCATTGATTTAATGCATCCTGGAAGTATTATTGAATAAATACAGGAAATGCCTATCTTCATTTATCTACTACAAGCAGCCCCCATCTGCCCTGTTAGGATTTCCCTTGGGGGTCCTAGCTGGCTTGAGATGGAACAGAACTGTTAGTTTGAATCAATAAAAAAACAATGATTAAAGATTAATGTAACTGCAGTAGCAAAGACAAAACAAGGTCACATTGGTAGAAACATTTTGAAAACTACTGATCAAGGCAGAAAATGCACACACACACACACACACAGAATATGTACAATATATAGCAGGTTAGACTCCATATCCTGGTAAATCCATATCCTGGTAGAATGAACTGATCTGTAATCTAAACCATGCTATCAAAGTGACATGCATTTTGATAACAGCTGAACATACCAAAATTCAATACCATCATTTTATGATATATGTTTTCATCTGTATTTGTTTGTAAAAGCTTTAATGATTTTTGGTGAAATATAAATTGGGAGGTTTTTTGTTTTATTTTTATTATTATTTGGGTTCTAGTGTACATTTCTAGAATTATATGTAACCTCAGAAACAGCCAAACAATAATAAAAAAAAAGATTAGCTATTAATTGTTTTCTTTTTGTCTGTTAACATATTCAGCCTCAATGTCTGGAGGCTGAAAACACCTGCAAAAATATGCATGCCCTGGATCTATTGAACATCAAAACAAATACAAAACAATTCTCGTGCCCTTCAAAACAAGCTTTAAATAACTCAAATTCTGCTGAACACTGACTTTGAAATGAAAATGGTCATTTATCATTGTCAAAAACGGTTTGTAGCTTGTACTGTTTTTTATGTGTTTGACTCTGATACTAAATTCTAAAAATTACAAATAATTAAAGCATACAGGAGAATTTTTAAATAGTGCCAGATAGATCAAATAGAGCAAGAATGAAACTGATCAGAGAGGCTACCAAGAGGTCAATGTTAACTTTGTACACAAACTTTTATAGCCAATGCTGGTCAAAGTGTATATGTGACCACAATATCCGAAACAATCCACAAATCTGGCCTGTATTTTACTCAAGAAAGCCCACCTTGAATCCCATTTGAAGTATGCAAAAAACCTCTCAGGAGATTCTGCAGCCATGTGGCAAAAAGTTTTGTGGTCTGACGAAACTAAAATTGAACTTTCGCCTAAATGGAAAGCGTTGTTTGGTGCAAACCCAACACAGCACATCACCCAAAGAACACCATCCCTACTGTGAAGCATGGTGGTGGCAGCATCATGTTATGGGGATGTTTTTCATTAACAGGGACTGGGGCACTTGTCAGGATAGAAGGAAAAATGAATGGAGCAAAGTACAGAGAAGTCCTTGAGGAAAACCTGCTGCCCTCTGCAAGAAAGCTGAAACTGGGACGGAAGTTCGCCTTTCAGCATGACAACAACCTAAAGCACACAGCCAAAGCTACACTGGAGTGGCTAAGGAACAAAAAGGTAAATGTCCTTGAGTGGCCCAGTCAGAGCCCCGACCTAAATCCAATCGAAAATTTCTGGCATTACTGTCCATTAACACTCCCCATGGAACTTGACACAGCTTGAACAGTTTTGTAAAAAATAATGGTCAAATATTGCCAAATCTAGGTGTGCAAAGTTGATAGAGACCTATCCCAACAGAGTCACAGCTGTAATTGCTGCCAAAGGAGCGTCCACAAAGTATTAACTCAGGGGAGTGGAGACTTATCCAATTATGATCTTTCAATTTTGTATTTTTAACATATAATCATTTTTCACAATAAAAACTTTTTTTCCCCTTAAGTGTGGATTATGGTGTGTAGATAAGTGGAAAAAAAAAATCCTTATTTAAATGCATGAAACTCTGAGGCACTGACACAACAAAATGTGAAAAAAAGTTCAAGGGGGTTTAGACATTTTATAGACACACTGTATATAAATAAATAAAATCAGAAGTGTACCAAGTAATGAGAATCTGTAATGACTGTCAGTATGTTTTATACACTTTTATTTCAGCCACCGCCCTCACCTGAAAATATTTAGAGTATCCATGTGAGTAATGCAGCATCAGCAAACCTCTGTATTTGAATTTAAATGTTATTTGCTGAACTTAAAATAGCATAAAGCTCTAGCTTTATATTACTTATTGAAGGACAGCAATAAGGGAACAGAGGAAGTTCAATACATGGCATACACTGATTTTGTACACACATGCACATTTTATATTTATGTTAGATTGTTTGGGGGTGGGTATACATTGGTCAATGTAGCCACTGCATTGAGGGATATGCAGGTTGCATAGGCACCTAATGTCATACCCCTTTTGAAGTCACTGACATGAAAAACACTTAGGGCCATATTCATAAAAGATGGCGGTAATTTATGACCATGACTGGGCAGTATTTAACACATGATTTATAAAACTACTGTCTGGTTATTTTACTGCCCAGTAATGGTTTTAGATGTGATTTACCATCATGGATTGTTACCGAGAGATTGTATCTAACCAATTGTCAGTGGTAACAATCACTTGTTTGGAGACAGGTTGTCCGAAATATCAAGATGTCAGGTTAAAAAAAGTAAAAATAAATTACACACACACATACACATATGTTTATAGTGCTCAGTTTATTATAAATTATTGCACTGAGATAACATTAATATATTCTCCGTACACCTTACATTATGTACAAATATAAATCTGCACATTAGGCATAATGGTCAAAAGTGTTGCATCAAAGTAGAATTAACATATTTTGTTTCAAAGAATATTGACTTAACTATTGTCTTTAGCACAGTTTAATATAATAAGCAGCTAGCTTATTTGTGCGCCAGCACAAAGCGGCAGCCAACCAAACAGCCTGTCTGCCAAAGAGCTGGGAGTCTAGCTGTGGGAGTCCTGTGAGGAAAGGCTGTTGGAGAAAATCCAAACATAGCAACGCTCTGGAAGACGCCAACTATTAGACAGGTCTGTACCCTCCCCACACCACTCCTGCTCCCACTACAACTGTAAATATCTGTCTCACCTTTCCTGCTGTGACTGTCTCGCATCCATGTTATTCTATCCTCTCACTCCTCTGTCCTCTCTTTGCCGCTGCACCTCTAACCTCATCCCTCTGCCCCCCCCACACTCTCTCCCCTCCCACACTCTCTCTGGTGTCGGAACTATCACTCTTCTGCTAACAAAGCAGATTTCATCTCTGCCTTTGCCTCCCACCTCTCTCTCGATTTCCTTGCTCTCACTGAGACCTGGCTCTTTCCTGATAACACAGTAACTCCTGCTGCCCTGTCCTCTCTCCAAGTCCTGTCCCATAATTTGTGTCTCACTGGACTTGGAGGTGGGACTGGTCTTCTCTCTCCCTCCTTACTCTTTTCTGTCCCCTCTGACATCTTCTCACTCTCTGTTAACACCTTTGAATTTCATGTTGTCCAACTAACCTCTCTCTGTTAACTCCTGCTAATTGTACTATATGTTCCCCCTGGACCTCTCACTCACTTTCTTGATGAACTTGACTCTCCTCCCTCCCCTCTCTGTCTACCCCAACTGTCCTGTTCGGTGATTTCAATATCCATCTCTCCATCCCTACCCACTCTGCCGGATTCCTTCCTCTCTTTCACTCCTTCAATTTCTCTCTCTCTTTATCCCCTCCAACCCACAACGCTGGCTGTCAACTGTGCCTTGCCTTCTCCAGGGCCTGTTGCCCCTCCACCCTCTCTGTCACCCTCTGGATCTCTCTGATCATTATTTCATCTTTTTTCTCTGTCTCCCCTCTCTCCCTACTCCACCTACCCCCCTCTCACCTCCCACTCGACCTCTCTCTCTCACCTCCCTTCTTTTGACTACTTCTCCCAACTCTCTGTAGACTCTGCTACCTCCAGCCTCTTTGCCTCCCTCACCTCTTCCCTTGACTCCCCCCCCCCCACCCCCTCCTCAACCCTGGCTCTCCTTTGTGCTTTGCTCGGCAAGAACCAAACTGTGCTCTGCTGAAAAGAAATGGAAGAGGACCAAACTCCCTGCTCCTATTTCCAATCTATTATCCAATCCACTATTAACAACCCCTGGAAACTATTCTCAACCTTCTCCTCCCTCCTCAACCCCCCTCTCTATCTCCTCTGATGACTTTGCCTCTCTTTTCCTCTAAAATCTCTGATATCCGTATCTTAAACACTAACACTTACCGGAAAACTAGAACAGGCTGGCACTGTGGGTCAAGCTCCTGCCCACTCTAGTAATCCTGATAGACCCAGAATAGAAACCTCCCCTAGATAGGAGCTGGGAATTACCTTATTGGTACAGGCGCGCAGGTATGAAGGCTTCTGCTAAATGATTCTTTATGTTGGACTTGGCCAGCAGATACTGACAAGTTGAGGTTGACCCAAGGATAAATGTAAGACTGCCTTTACAGCCCGTTGTGGACTGTATGACTTTAATGTACTGCCATTTGGTTTGTGTAATGCACTGAGTACATTTCAGAGATTGATGGACTTGGTTTTAGCAGATTTGCAATGGACTACTTGCCCGGTCTGTCTTGATGATATCCTTGTGTTTGGCAAAACCTTTGGAGAACATTTAGGTAGACTGGGTGATGTTTTGAACAAGCTGAAGGAGGGAAACTTAAAAGTGAAACCTTCTAAGTGTTATTTACCTGCTACTCAAGTGCAATATCTGGGCCATGTTATCTCAGCTAATGGAATTGCAGTGGACCATAAGAAGGTGGACAAATATGGGCGTGGCCTGTACCCAGGAACCAAACCGAGGTGAGTTTTGTTGGAATGGTATCCTATTATAGGATATTCATTATGGACTTTGCCACGATCGTCATCCTTTACACCACAATAGCTGCCAGAAAGCTTATGATCTGCTAAAAACTAGTCTGAGTTTTAGAGACTAGAAAAATGAAAGACCACCCCACTTTGAAAACGTTTGTAGGTGTGTGGGACCAATTACAGGTTCAATATCAACTGCTGGTAAGGGTACCCCCCCCCAATCCAAATTCGACTCCAGGTGTGTAGGTGGTTCTCTCCAGGTCGTTGGTGCCTTCTATACTAAAGATGTTACATAATGATATCAAGGGAGGGCATTAAGCACAGAGAAATTACAAGGAAAGGTAAGAACCCAGTTTCTTTTCCACTTCCTATTCAAGAGGCAATTACGGTGGCTAGGGTATTAGTAGAACAAGTTATTTGTCATTTGGGACCCCAAGATCTATAAATACGGAGCAGGGGAGAAATTTTGAGTCTACTTTGTTCGGAAAAATGTGACACTGTACTGTTGTTTGTGTTTACTTTTTGCTGGGTTTATGTATAATTGTAAACTGTGGATAATAGAATACTGTTGCTTACCTCTTTAATTGTATGTATTGCTGATTTTATTACTTTATATTGCTTCTATGTGAAAACGCTTTGGATAGTAATTGGGTTTGTGTTAAAACTCTTAACAGTTTTAAAATACTAATTTCAGCCTAATTATTTTTACCTAGTTATTATGTGCTTATTGACTGAGTCTGCTGTTGTATCTTGCCAATTATCCACACTTTAATTTCGGTATATTCACTGTGTGTTATAATTGAACCATGTGTGATTTGGTTTTAAACTGAAATATTATGTTTTCTTTTGTTGTTATAGGCTGGGTATTGGTTTGTTTAGTTACACATATTGGTTTTTATTTTGATTGCTTTTATATTAAAGGTTGGATAATTGCTGTATGGTAATCTTACTTAAAGCCAAAGTCTAGTTTTAATAGCAATTGATTTGAATATGAAAGTTGACTTATTGTATGAATTGATTGGATCAAGACATTATTTTGGATTATTGTAACTATTCTCTATTGTTTTTCAATTTGCTTGTACTGATTTACATACCCAGATTATTTAAATGCCTTTTTGTGAAGTAAAGATACTCTTTTACTATAGCTGTTTCCTGGTGCCTCACTCTGTTTCCTAACTACCGTAATTATATAATATCCTGCTTCCTGGGTTATTTATCCGGACCGTCCCGGTTTATCAAAGGTCAGTCAAAGGTCACCAGTCAGTGATAAAATAATGGAATTGCAGCGGACCCTAAGAAGGTGGACAAAGTAAGGGCGTGGCCTGTACCCAGGAACAAAACCGAGGTGAGTTTTGTTGGGTTGGCATCTTATTATAGGAGGTTCATTATGGACTTTGCCACGTAATTATATAATATCCTGCTTCCTGGGTTATTTATCCGGACCGTCCCAGTTTATCAAAGGTGGTGGCAGCTTCACACTCTATAGGCCCTTTTTTAAATCGTATCCTTAGTTTTAGCGATTTAGGCTACTTGTGTCTGTTGTGTTTATTTTTATCCAGTCAGTATAACTCTAAATTGGTTAGAATGTACAGTATCTGTATATCAAGGGACTCCTGGACGCGAGTGAGAGGTTAAGAAAATTCACTCCCCAGTAATTCGCAGTAAAGAATACGTACTTGTCAATGTAGATTAGCTGTTCGTAAATGGCAGGAGATTGGGTTAATTGGGCTGGTACTGTAAAAGGGGAGATCATACTGCAAGAAGCACTGGCAAGATGAACATCAGATTGTAAACAAAACTGTGGGGTCTTCTCACTCTTCTGGATCATGTTCCAAGACATCTCCCATCTCTTCATGTACAGTCCACACAAGCACACCGAAGTCTGGGATTTTCTTAGAGCAACAAATAGGCTGCAGACATGATTTATAATGTTTTTCAACCAGTTAGTATCCTGTTCAGACGAGTTGACAATGCAATTTAATGTAGGTGTTACTCCCTAGATACCACTCAAGAAAATATACCAGTATATCCTATCTGGATGCAGCTATTATCATGAACATGTGAGTCATATTGCTTCAGCAGCTTATAGCTATAAGCTGCTATAGGAAAATCTGTACTGCAACCCTCCCACTCATTCCAAGGTAACTCATATATAATGTTCAATGATTTCTGCAGTACAGTAAAAGTATTCTAAATCAAGGTTTCTCCCTCACAGTCCATTACTCATCACCATGTGGCAATAGATAAGTTAATGTCTGCAAATAGTAATTCCATTAAAGATGTAAAAAACAACCGCAGTAAATAATTCATTTTTGGTCATAACTTGTGGGCAACATTCACATTTTACAGACAGACCCTTCTCCTTTCAAGAAAAGTAAACAACATCTCACTGTATTTGAACTTGCCTTATGTTCTCTATTTTGTTGCTTTGCTTTTGCATCCCTGCTCCTCCATTCCACTCCACTCCACTCCACTCCACTTCACTCCTCCACTGTTGCAGGAACTCCATAGTTGCGACCATGCAGCAAAATGTATTCATGGTTGTTATTACAAACTTACTGCAATTCTCTGTTCCAAAGTTACTCTACTGCTATTTTACTTTCAGTAAATGTATGTATCAGTACTAGTCTGGCTTTAACATAAGGTGTATATATATATATATATATATATATATATATATATATATATATATATATATATATATATATATATATATATATATATATAACCATTCTGTGGAACAACTTGACAATTCACAACTTGACTGTGAATACACAAATGCCTTTGCCTCAAGGCTAATGACAAATAATTTGAACAAACAAGGTTGATTGTTCTTGATTACTCTCAAACCACCCTAAAGCAGTATTTGGGTAAACAGACAATATATTAGCTGTGGTATAGATTAAGCATTTCAACTTAAATCGTTCTTGTATTAATCATGTGTTACCTGGTCCTTAATACTTGAGTGGCTGCACTCACACTTTTAAACAGTACAATATAAACAAATCAGAATGGGCTAGATTCTCAAAGCTATTTACCACAAATCGTCATGAGCGCAGTTTTTATCTGACAAACAAAAAAACCAAAAAAACAACAACTACAATTCTAAAATGAGAAATTAAAACTTTTTACTATCTAAAAACATTGTGCTGATGATAATTTAGAGTTAATAGCTTTGGAGTGTAATCCACAATGTTGAACCAAGATTAAATCAGAATGCCAAATAATTCTATTGTTATAGTAGCCCAAATGCTTCAGTTTTAATTCAAATGGGCCCTTTATATGTTTTTTAGAAGTAATATAGGCCAAATGGATTATTGCAGCTAAAGCTGCTGACCTCAGCATTGAGTTCAGACAAAGCAGTAAGAAAATAATTTGCTTTTCTTTTTATTTACATTTCTTTTTCAATGTTAACATTTTCTCTACACTTTCTCTGGTCTTAAATGTGTCTAAAATAAATGGCACAAGTAAAACATATGTAGACAAAAGTTTATTTACACCATACAACATTTTAAATATTTTATACAGCACTGCAGTCAAGAAAGCTAATTGAAGATTTCAAGTGAAGCCTGCAGTAATAAAGATGTGAAATATATTATTCATATAAAAGTGTGTATTACCTATATTGCATTTACAGCAATGAAGAATGTAGCTCAACAAACATTCATTTAAATGACAGAAAAAACTTTGCTTTTTTATAAAGTAAAAAGTATAGTAATGGCCAAACAGACTGTTATAAACTTTAAAAACCTGCATAAATATATACATTGTGCTTCAGGGTAAAGTTTCTGAAAAACTAAACCCAATGAAGCTGTTACAACATGAACCATTGCTTGAGGTTTTATCTAGAAAGATTACCTTACCAACTCATTCCACAGGTACTTAAAAACATGATGGTAATTATCGTACACCTGGTTGTCTCACTAAGTACATCAGTGAGAACACATGAAAACATTGACATTTACTTATTGGCACATTATGTCCCTGCCATACTTATAAAGTCCAGATATGTATGTCAGGCTGCAAAAAGTCTTTCATGTTGTCAGTGCAAGCAAACGTCTCTTCTTTTAAACTTCTGTTTGAAAATCTCCTTCTTGGACATCTAAAGGTAAGCTAATACACTTTTCCCATTCTGCTGGTGTCATTTCTAATGAATCCTTTGCATCTGTCTCTAATACATTCATTGTGGCGTAATTCTGATATTCACAAGGGGTACTGTAACTATCCCATGGATTCTTGTTTGGCGTTGCCTTTTCCTGTAAACAGAAGCAGAAAAAGAGAAGCAGAAATAATAGTGTGTTGCTTTGGTGCCCTTTTTGTGTCTGTCACTTTTTTAAATCCCTTTTTATTCTCACTGAGGTAATCCCTTGAGGTAATCTAAAATGTTTATGGAAAGGGCTCTGATATGCCTTAGTCCATTAAGGATGCTAATCGTGTCCACAAATAGTTATGGTGCATTGTACCTTAGAAAGAAAGATTAAAATAAAACAAAAAACATGGTTATCAGCGTTGTTAAAAATGCCCTTGCAGTGGTTACCATGCAACGAGAGCAAAATTACATTTAAATGAATAGGTACAGTGCTGCAAATAAATGAAAGCAATTACTTTAAAATGACTTACACTTAGGTGCCCTCGTCTATGCCCAGAAGATAAGGTCCACGATTTTCCACTCTTTAAAAGGAATCATGATATAAATTGTCAGAAACTTTTAAAAAATAAATACTTTTAAAAAATAAATATATATATAGATATATATATATATAATATAGATATATATAATCTATATATATGTCATTTATTCAACGTTACAGTAAATAAAGTTGCATACAAAGTGTGGCAGGGCTTCAGTTTTGTTTTATGATATATAAGAAGACATGCCATACTGTTAAATTAAAACATAGTGTATTTTATTAGTTTACTCCCTTAGATAGCAACCTTCTTAAATGCTGAATAAGAGTAGATAATGGATAAAGAGTAGATAATGTAAACCCCAAGGTTGTCTCCCAAGCATTAACTGTAGTACAATTAATGATCTTTTTAAATGTTATAAATCTATACCTTATAACCAAACATACAGTTCATCTTAGATTTTTGTTATTAATAACTGAAGGTAATGTTTTTCTTGTGTTATGCCCTTTACATCCAAAATGTCAATTATATAAACTTAAGCATGTCACAAAATCTTTACTGTAAGCTCTTAAAACAAAATAAAAAAAAGCTTATTTTTGCTATCAAGGGGAGCTTAGTGACATGACTTACTGATGTATTTTTAGTGACTATAGCTGTTTCTGAAAAGCTGCCTTATAATGTGGCTAGACAGCCATGTAACCCTGTCTCTCAGGCTGCCTGCAGCACCATTTTCTTGGAGTCTCTTTAAAAGCTACATCCTGCCAGGTAACATTTTGTATGCAGGCAATTCTTTGAATGAATACATTCGTGGGCACACTACTAATCCCTTCAATCACCAAGATAACTGTGTTATGCAAGTAACCAATATTATACGGGGAAAAAGATGTCTTAATTCACTTTCATCAGCTTCCAGTAACTCACCATACTGCCCATATTTGGTATATCTTGAAATCGGTCTAAAGTTTGAAATTTCTGATTGAGTTCCTGGAACAGCTCCATGTGCCGTTTTCTTGTGTGCATTACTTTCTAAAAATGTAAACAATTTGAATAATTTCATTAACAGTGTCAATGTCATTGTTTATATATAGTACACTCAAACAACCAACAAGAACCACCTTCCTACTGTACAAATTTCCACCTGTTTCTGAAGACCATCTTAAGATGTTCTCTGCAGTGGTTGTTATGGGCAGGTTTGACTTACAAAAATGAAATACTAGTTACATCCATATCAGGAATGAAGTTTGATGTTCAAAGTTATTTCATTCACAGTCAAGCAAAAATCCGTTTTAGTATGACTTGAAAAGGGGGTTATAGTTAGGCTTGCTACTATTCTATTTTTATTTTTTTGCCAAATCGACGATTAATATCAATGTTTATTTTAGAAAGAATTTACTGTTTTTTTTTTTTTTTTTTTTTTTAATCTTTACTTTTCAATTAAAGCAGAGAATGGGTGAAATCGACCATTATGCTTTAAAATAAAAAAAAAAAAAACAGACTTTTCATGCCATTGAAAAACGTCTCATTTAGCGACAACCCTTTATCATATTCAACATTCAACAAAACCATGGTTACCAACATTCTAATTGAAATCATGTTTGGTCACAGCAGAGCTATACATTTAAAAACTGTCTCAAATAAACCATAGTAAAGGCAGCATATAAAAGTGTATTACACAGACCTTTATAGCATAAATTTATGAGTAAAAATAATATGCTCAGAACAAAAGAGTAGATAGTTGAACAGAATTAACTTGCACTTATTGAGCTCCACCCCTCTCCTGCTTCAGCACAGCTGGACTCTGAGTCACTTTAAGGTAAGGCAAACGGGCCTGCTTTGTCCTGCCACAGAGCCTTCATACATCGCTCAGGTTATTGTGCACAATATTCATTAAGTGTTTTTCTCTTGCGCCCCATTTTCAAATCAAACTAGTAACTGTCACCGTATACCTAAAGCAAAAGCTACATACACCTTAACCCGCTAATTTCAAAGTAGGCGCCTTGAATGACTGGCACTGTAGCTGGCAAATGAGAGCATTTTAGCATTATTTCAGTCAAAGAGATCTGTCAGAACAGGGTGAAACGACATTACTAACGGACCGCTTATATGACCAACAGCAACCCCAAGGCATTCAAAACTACACAAACTAGAGATGATTTCTAAATGATTATTTTTGGTAAGAAAAAAAAAATAGTGAGTGGTTTTACCGACGTTTATCATATATAAATTAATTTCAGTCAAACTCACATTTTTTGGGAATTCTACGTTTAGGAAGCTTTACCACTTGATATCAAAAAGTAGCAAGCCTAGTTAAAGTACATTGTCTGTAGGGATGGTAATTTACAAAATGGTGGCATTTTCAGCAGCACATATTTGATGTCTCCTTAAATAGCAATTAGTAATGAGGCTGTTAGCGTAATTATGTTTGGGTTATGTTGACATTGCTGCTGCATATATCACATACAAATGGACTAAAAATTAATGAACAATTGTCTAATGGCAGAAAACATATCACTGTTGCTTCCCAATAAAATCATCAATCTTTGGCATAGAGTGGAAATCCTAAAGGTGGAACTTTAAGGATGTTTATTTTTTAATCTTCATAGATAAATGATCCCTTTCAGAATACTTTATGCACTTGCCAAAAGTGGTCAATGAGGTGTACTGCCACTGATCTTTGACTTTCAGACTTTCTGGATGGGATATATTACCCCTGACAAAAAAATACAGAAAGGCCTCATTGCATGGAGAATGTGTAGCTACTAGGGCTGTCAATCACTTAACTTCTGCGATTAATGCGTTGATTTTTTGGGAGATACATTTTTTTTTTAACACACGTTAATCGCACTCTTGCCTTGTCCCTCTTAGCATCCCGTAATTAATTTCTTGTGGCACCATTTTAGTGCATGCCAGGATTGAATGAGTGTAGTCATCGTTTGAATATGAAATTAGTCACAGAACCACATTAATATAGCAAAGCACTCAAACTGAAGGACTTGTGAATGGTCTGTTTATTTTTTTCAAACTTTCTGACGGTTCATTGGATAGAGAGTTACTTGTTTCTATTGTCAAAGTGAGTTCCAGTATCACAGAAGGGTGAGTAATAATATCAATAAAATACGCTAATATAATAATAATAATAATAATAATAATAATAATAATAATAATAATAATAATAATACACCACCCACTCGATATATATCGTAGGTGTCGGGGTTCAATATAAATTTGCTACACTGTATATCAAGGGCTGTGATATAGCAAGAGAAACAAACAGGCTAACAAATACTGTACAACCACTCCCTCATTTTATTGGGGGCATTAGGGTCCAATATAAATCCTCTACGCAACCTTCTTTTTCTCATTTTTCGTATGAAATGCAGAACATAGTTTTAATTTGTACTGCAGAGGGTAATTCCTTCTCATCAACTTAAGACTCCAATTAATTTCTTTTATTTTTTTAAAATTTAGTCGTCTCCAATTTTTTACCCCGGTTTGCTCCCCAATTATTATCTGTATCCTCGACTCACCGCTCGCCACAAGGGTCGCTGATGCGCAGTGAGACTTTAATTCCCCTGCCGACCTAAGCCCTCCCTACCTGGGCAGCGCTTGACCAATTGTACGCCATCCCCTAGGAACTCCCGGTCACGGTTGGCTGTGACATGGACTCAAAACCTGTGATCCACAGGTTATAGAGCACATCCTGCACACCACGTGGATCGCCTTTACTGGATGCTCGACTCGGAAGCCCCCAATTAATTTCATGAGTCTTCCTCTCGTTTCTCAAATGCACAAACCTGCTGCATTGAAAGAATCCATTCTCAACATAGGAGGCTTGTTGCTAGGGAGCTGACGTCACTGCCCTGTGACTTTTGCTAGTGCATTGCTGCCACAAGTGAACACCTTGTTGGCTAAAATAAAAACTGCTTCAGCAAGTAGATATTTAATTTGCTTTGTGTTATTGTGCAATGCGTGTGTATACGATAACAGTATGATATTAATGCTTTATCTTTAATTGTTTTGTATATTTTTGTCTGTGATGTGACGAAATAAAATGAACAGTAATTAAGTGAAAATGCCTATGTATATTGTAGCTAAGGCATGCGCAGTTAGACTTTAAAAATGGTAGCCAACTCTGGGACCTCGATATATATGAACCCGCCGTATAGCGAAGGGAGATAATAATGATAGCTTCAGTAATAAAGCAAACTTGAATGAGCCGGATGCAGTAATTGTATCAATTAAATATACAATTAAAACCAAGATTAACTGCAATTAACATTTTTAATCTGCAGATTAATCGCAATTAATTTTTTTAATCACTTGACAGCCTCAGTAGCTACATGACATATTGTTAATGGCAACAAAAGCAACCCTTGCTGGAGTTTCCAATATTTTATATTGTGGTTTGCAGGAAATCAAAGTCAATGAAACATGAAAACGTTAAACTTCAATATTTGTGAAAAATTTGTGAAAATTGAAGATGTCACCATAATGATCATACTCACTTCAAAGTCCAAGTCAGAATAGCGTGACTTTCTTCTCTATTAAAAATAATGAAAAGAAATGTAATTATGCTCAATACAAGAAAAGAACGACAACAAATATATCAACAAGTGTTGAATTAATTAAGGACACATTGAAACAGCATTGAGTTCCAGTAAATCAAATTGAAAGTCACATTCGTAGATGCTAAAAAACAAAAATGTGTACTCACCTCCAAGGAGCTCATAGATATTGTAGATCCGGTTTCGCTTCTTGATAAGCCTGCACTTTCTTCCATTTCTGCAAGAAAGTTTTTTACTGCTGTTCGCGGTTCAAACGGTATGTTTTGCATTTGTTCCTGTGCAGCAAATTGCTGATTTAAATTCATGTTAATATGATCCACTACAGGAGCATTCATATTGAATTCGGGATTCACTTTATAATGCATTAACCTTTCGTGTGGTAAGGTATCCATGCCAATATTTAATTTGCTTTCATCTTTCATCAGAGACTGAGCATTTGCTGAGCCTCTTGGCATCACAATGTAGTCACTCTCCATCATCTGGCTTTGTGGATGCATCAGTTCTGCGTCTCCTGCCCTCAGGTTATCATCAGTACATAGATAAACAGTTCGCCTCAAATCGCTGCTGCTGTCGTTGATGCACTGGTCAGTCCGTTCGTTCATACCAATGGGCATATGAAGTCCTGATGGTTGCTGGATGAGAACTTTGGAGATGAAGCTTCCTGGCAAGTTTGAATAGCTCATGCCTTCTGGACCCTTTTCATCTTCATCATCATTCAGAGAAATCCTGGAGAGTGTTCCTGTTATTGTGGCAGCCCTGCACGGTCCCAGATCTTTGTGAAGAACTGACAAATGAAAGATAATATTCATCTTTATAAGAGGCCAATACATCATCCTTGAATGGAAACCCTAACAGGAGTAATACAAATCTATAGGGTGTTAGTATTAAGATCATTCTGGACCCTGTTAACTAGCTTTTTATTATAAAAGTGTATTTCCAGAGTAATTACTACAGTGGATGGTAAATAAATCTGTAGAAATCAGTGCCCTCCCAGTGAGGTATTCTATACTTATAACAACTTTTTGACTAACTTTACATATTGCTTGCATCCTTACATAAACACAGGGTGTACCGCACTCTTTAATTTTCATGTTCAGTAAGCCAAGCAGAAATGCACTGGGGCATAATTATTTGTTAGTTAATGCTAGGGCAGTTTCTACACAACACAGGACAAGATATTACAGACAAGCTCCAGTAACCCAGACATAGCAATGTATCTGGGTAATTACAAAGTTAATGAATATTTAAAAAACATTAGCACTTAGTATCAAAATCACTCAGTTTTAAAGGAAATTGCACATAAAAAACCATGCATCTTTTCTTGGTCTCTTAACTTTCATAATCAGCTATAATTGACTCTGGAGTTATTTCGCAGTATGCAAGTTGATTTATACTCACAGCCTGGAATACCTGGAAATGCAAAATAATGTGTACATAATTAGCAAATAGTTTCTGTAAATAAAGTGAAGTAGGAGAAAATACTAAAAAGATATATTTTTGATTAAGATACATTTGTACACAATCAAATTAGCTCGATACCATCACTGTATTCAATTTCAAATGCATGGAGAAACAAGGCTCCAGATGTACATTGGGTTATAAATGCTTTCAAGTTCACAAGCAATGGTTTAGTGCAGTTTCCTTTGAACCGAAGGAGGGGAACATACTGTAGTTCAGTACAATCAATTTACCATTGTTAACACTGTTAAAGGGTACATCAGTACTACATGAAAAATAAAACATCCCACCCAAACTATCCCACCTTGCTGTTCCGAATGAATTTGGTCATTGTATAATAATCTGTATGACCCAAACATCTTTATAATGCTACACTTATGTCCAAAATCACTGTTCTCGAGCATCTCTTCTGAGCCAAAAAACATGACTTCCGCAAGTACCCTCACATATGCTCTGAAACGTACCGGCTCATGCCCAATGAAGCGCTGTGTAAGCTATATTACCTCAGTGTGGAAACACACTAGTCTGTGTGACAAACATGGTCTATGTAATTTTCCCATAAGGAAGGAACTTGTAACTGCTTTCGTTGTGTGTATTAGATATCTTTCACACAGTACATGTTTCTTTCGCATGTTGTATTTTGATGTATTATTATGATTAATGTTGCTGTCAATAAAAAAAAAAAAAATTAAATAAAAAAACATCTGTGCTATGTAAATGGTTGCGTGGAAAATAAAACCCAAGATGGAGTTTTTCTCATTTCCAACAAATGAAGGGACCTACCCACAATTACAGCACCACTGTGTTATTACAATATACACCCCCACAGTCTTAGATATTGCTTCAGCTGACTCAGAATGTTTGCAGAATGGACACGTATCAAATAAACTAGCAAACGAGATTCGGAAACGATGGATTTGCTTTCGGAATGAGGATTTTGAGGATGATCCGACCTAAAAAAAAAAAAAAAAAAAATATATATATATATATATATATATATATATATATATATATATATATATATATATATATATATATATATTGCATTTGTTCATCCTTTTTATTAGGTTTTCATTGCGTTTCTTGACACAACAAATGCAGAATCATCTACACACCCCTGAGTGGGAAAGTCGAATTCCGCCACAAATGTCAATAATGTCAGACAATATTTCAACATCAGATTGTTAAGAAATTGACAGGGAGATGGAATTTGTGGCCGAATTCGACTTTCCCACTCAACGGTGTGTAGACGATTGTGCATGTGTTGTGTCAGGAAATACAAATAAAAATCAAATATGAAGGATGAAAAAATGCAATATTTATTTTTTTAAGTCGGATCATCCTTAAAGACCTAATTACGAAAGGAAATCCATCGTTTCTGAATCTCATTTGCTAGTTTATTTGATATGTGTCCATTTTGCAAACATTCTGAATCAGCTGGAGCTATATCGAAGACTGTGGGGACATACATTGTAATAACAGTGCTGCTATAATTGTGGGCAGGTCCCTTCATTAGTTGGAAATGAGAACAACTCTGTCTTGGTTTCCTTTTCCTGCAACCACAGCACAGATGTTTTTAATTTATTTATTTTTTTTATTGAATGCAATATTAATCATAATAATACATCAAAATACAACATGCAAAGGAAACACGTACTTTGTGAAATACACACAACGAAAGCAAGTACAAGTTCCTTCTTTATGGAAAAATAGATGGACCATGTTTGTCACACAGACTAGTGTGTTTCCACACTGAGGTAATATAGCTTACACAGCGCTCCATTGGGCATGACCGGTACATCTGGCAGTACACGTGGAAGTCAAGTTTTTTGGCTCAGAAAAAATACTCCAGAAGGGTGATTTTGGACATTGGCAGTGAGCATTATGCAAATGTTTGGACGCATACAGATTGTTATACAATGATCAAATACATTCAGAACAGCAAGGTGGGATAGCTTAGGTTTTATTTTTCATGTAGGGCTGAAGTACCCTTTAAGGCATGGTGTCAGCCGACCACAGGGTGCAAGAAACCCTGCTTGATTACTTCATCACCATGGCAACAATAATGTGTATCACAAAAATAGCAGAACAAATCGACAGTAATTGCTATGTGGTGTTTCACATTTTAACTCAACCAATACTTTGTTTTGCAGTTTACATTCATTGTTGATTCTGTTAATTAAAAACAGCATGCTGTTAAAATAAACCTCTTTGGTTTCTAACAGTCAACCGACATGTTTGACCTTGACGGTTTAGAACAGGCCTTTCTCAAAAACAAATCTATATACTTGAGATTCGATCTAATTCACTTTACTTAAGGCATGTAATTCATGTGTAATTCCCAGAGCATTGAAACTGCAGTCAACGTGTTTGTTCTGTTCCAGCTTTGATACACAGCAAACATCATTTTTAAACAAACAGCAAGATACCCATATATATATATATATATATATATATATATATATATATATATATATATATATATATATATATATATATCTCATATGATATCAAAGTCAGCTTAAGCAGATGCTTTGGATTGATATAATGCTGTGCAATTGTTTTTTTATTATGAATAATAATGGACTTTAAAAAGGGATCACACAAAAAAAAAAAAAAATCACAGTAGTCCTGATAATGTAGCATAATGCTACAGTTGCTTAACAGCGCGTATTGGTCCATTCAGTATGATTCTGTTATCATCAATGGAACATGTTATGACTGTTGTTCTTCTCTAATGTTGCAAATAATTACGATTGCCCTTCTGTCCCCTTGCAAGCTGATGGATATGGATTCGATTTGGCAAGGGTGGTTAAGAGACCAATATGAGTATAAATAAATACATACATAAATAAATATACTTGATTTGTTTGCAGAGTGCTAGTTGCTACAGGTTTGTACGAACTATTCAATTTAATATTTTTTTGTTACTGAAAACTTCAAGTATTTATAATTCAAGAGGTTGCACAATGTCAACCTTTTGGTTAAAAACTAAACCAATCTTAATGGCTGCCAAGTATTTGAAATCTATGTTAATTAGCACCTAATTTGGTAAAGTAAACCATGTGTGCCTTACCTGATCGACAAGCAATGTCCACATCTTTTTCAAAGTCTGTCTGTTGAGAAACAATAGATAGATTACACTTTTGCTGGTTAATTTTTCTTTTTTTTACATTGTAATTAAAATTCTTAAGAATTGTGGTTGGTACTTTAAGCTACAATTGCTGAATGTGTTTAAAACACAGTGGTGAGTTTGACATTTACCTAGTGATTATATAATGTTATTATGAATGTATGCAAATCTTGCAAAATTATAATATTATTAACAGGTCACAGTGACAATGTGTGAGTGTGTTAACATGGAATTAAGAGACTGACATCTCATTTCAGACGTAACTTAAAAAACATTACAAGATTTTAGTAATCCAGGATACAAGATAAAAAAGCAAGTGACGAACATGATGAATAATTTAAAGGAAATTACATTTTTCACTCCAGCTGAAAAATGTCTAAATTGGAACAATTTGTTAAGCAGTTTGTTTGTAAACAGTCTTTAATTACAGGTCACCCAGAATGGGGTATGAAGAAGATAAACCCCACGGTAGCAATTCTTCATGTAAAGGAATCGCTTCTGATTAAACAAAACATCACACTAAATTAAGCAAAGAGGACAACACAAATTCAAGTTCAAGGTCACAAATACAAGGTCACGAGAACACCTGTAAGAAACGTGTTTGTTCATTAGTCTGAACATTACCCCCGCTGTCCTGTTGACTTGTTTAAAATATGACAAAAATAAGATTAGGATTAGGAAATGTTTCTTAATGTACCTACTCTGTGGTCAAATCTACAACCTGTAGATGCTACATCATCTAAATGTAGAATCATTTAAATAGCACAAACACCTTTTGTGATCTGTTCATTTCTGGGTGATTTTAAGGTAATGGAGTTACAAGCTTATATTCTTCATAACATACTCTGCTGCTAATGTTTCTCAAATACAAGGATGTGAAGTTTCTACGAATAAAGTAATTTCCTGAACCTTTCTTTAAAATACAGTGTGTGTGTGTATATATATATATATATATATATATATATATATATATATATATATATATATATATATCCTGTTTGGTTTTGGAAAATGAACTTGAACTGGTTGCAATTATTTTTCTTTTAAGTGCACTGTGAATAAAATATATAAAGGTAAGGCTAACCATGATCTGTGCATGCCCATTTGGAAAAGTACCAGCTGTATCAGCATTGATTGGATCTTGACAGTTCCTTAGTCTGCATCTGAATGCATCTTGGACCTATAATACAAATACATATATTTGTTACTTGAACATAGTTGTGCATGAGAAATTGAAAGCGATAAACGTAAGTATTAAACTCTCCCTGTGACAATAACTTAATCAGTGGCAGGTCGTCATAAGAGGCTAAACCCACATGTAATTTTGTAAAAGTAGAAAAAGTATTTTAGTTAAAAATGATCGCAGTGCAATAACCATACTGATCTGTGATAGCTGTGTATCACGGATGGGTTTCATTTAGCCTCTAGAGCCTGTACATACATTTTCGAACCTTACATCATGCTTTCCAAGGTTGACTGTATTGCTATTAGCTAGTATGACTGAATCCCACCCAATCTTTGTTTTCTGTAGCCTGAAAATGGGTGGGATTCTGTGTGTATTCAATCACCCTCTGTATTTTATTGTATTTTTATTGGCTACACGATGCAAGTTTACAGCTAGCCTCCATCACTGATAATTAGACTTAATCTTGACATGTCTGTTGCTAGGCAGGGTATGGGTCAGGCATGGCTACTGTCTTTCGAAATCCATATACAGTATGTAGTTGTGGCAACGATGGCTGCCGTCAAAAATGATGTAGTTTTTTTTTAATTCATATGCTAGTTTCCTCATTTTGAAGTGAGGAAAAAATAAGAATAAAAAAAAAAAAAAAAACTTTCCAAATGTTATTTAATGAAGCTGCTGACTTTATAGAGCATCCTACAAAGAGCTATAGAGTGGGAAGAAAGGGGGATAATTAGAGGGTGCACAAGCTGATCTTACACGAAGTATTGTAGCCTCTACTACAGCATTCTGGACAATATGTTGGAGCAACTGTGGAGCAACTTCTTGAGCAATCAAAATTTGTCTAAATGAACAATGAGTTTCCCATCGAGGCTCTAGAATCATTAAACAAGTACAACCGTTTCTGAGCACTTGAAAAGTGAGCTCATTGCATTCTGGTAATGGGGCTATTTGCTCTCTCTTAAATACTTCAGGTTAAACATGTGCCAGCTTTACCGTCTGATGTGTCTTGTAGCAACCATTAATGCATCATCAGCAGTTGTGAACAGAGCTTTTCTTGCCTAAAGCAAATCAAAACATATTCAAGGACTACCACACGCCTTGCTCTTATTGCGATGGAGGGGATTGTTTAGGCTCTAGATTAAAAATCCACACTAGTATGATGCTGTTATCGACCATTTTGCTGGAGAGAAAAACAGACGGGCAGAGTTTTTCTACAAATTTCTACAAACAATATCAAATGAGTCCACACCTTTTTTTGTTATATTCAGTTGCTTGCTTTATGTGCTGTGTATACTATATTACTGTATTTCATTTCTTATCAAATTACAAAGTACCTTTTGAAACATGCAATGTTTTATTGTGTATAATAAAAAGTACTTACAAATAATATTGAAATGCATTTGCTTATATATATATATACACAGCTTACTGCTGCATATTAAACCAGTTTATATCCTGTCCGTCTTGTCTACATCATCAAGTTGAATTTGTTTTAATTTCAGAAAGCCAGGGAACAGTGTTTTAATTGAAGGAACCACACACACCCTCACTGCCCCTTGAAGCAATACTGTAATGCACTGAGTATATGTTAATTTAAGAGTGTTGACTTAAATTGCACGGTTTTGTTTCAATTTAGCAGTAAGAAACACAATATATAGATTTCTAATAAGAACACATCATTTTATAGTGGTTGGTATGACGAAGTGAATTGGCTGACCAGAGGTGTAGCAAATAATCCTCTTTATTGTTGGTCTTGTTTACTTTTCAGTAACTCTGAGCTTGCATGGTCAAAGTGTGGCTTTATTGATTTAAAAAATCAGGATCCGGCTATAAAGCATCACAGCAAGTTAAGAGTCCATGTCAGTTGTGAAGTTAAACTTCAACTTCTGGGACAGGTGAGTGTGTGTGTGCATAAAACTGCTTTTTAACAGAAACATACTACTTATCCACCAAAGAAATAAAGAAGAGGGGAATCCTCTGTCTGTGTCTTCTCGTTATACATCTTTAGATCAACTCGGAAGGTACGCACAATCACATAAATGGTTTTAATTATAATTAAATTACTGTTTCTGTTTTTTTTTTTTTTTTATTATTTTCAGGAGGAGATTTTCCATCAAGATCCTTCTGAGTAATGTGCCTTGCTTCAAAAACTAAAGTTTGTCTTTATTGCTTCTTTTATATTAAATAGATAAGTTTCGTATGTACAGAACAGTATCTAATTATTTTGTTGGCCATTTATTAATTTTAACAAATTAAGTTGGTAGGATGTGCTTAATTTTTGTCTGACTTTAACCTGGTTTACCAACTTTGCTTAGAACATATTTTATGCATAGTATGTTACTGTGGCGTGGTCTTGAAATCTAAATGCTATATTAATGTTAGATTTTAAACATACGTTGGCAGTGTGTAACAGTTAAGTTTATTAGAGTCAATGTTCTACTTCAATAATCAGCAGACTAATTCAGAGGGACCAGGAAATCATCTCTGTGAGGGGCAGGCCACATCTTGGAGGGTCACCACACCGGTCTAGGATCATTATGCTGACTGTTTTGCTTTGTTTAAGCCAACCGGTTGGGTGGTGGAAGTGTGATGATGTGGGGAGGAATCTCCTTTAACACAAGAACGCCTTTGGTGCAGATCAAGGGCAACCTTACTGCTCAGTGATACATTAACAAAGTCCTTGAGGTAACAGTTCTTCCATTCCTGCAAGCCAATCCAGAAGTGTCGATTTTCCAGCAGGACAATGCAAGACCACACAATGCTAGGATTACAATTGCACGACTTCAAGAAAACAAAGTCTGGCAAGCTTCTTCTCCCAACCTGAGTCCAATAGAACATCTGCGGGAGCAAATTGCCAGTGCCATCCATAGGAGACAAACGCGACCAGCCAACCTTCGCCAGCTGGCTGCAGCTGCACAGGAAGACTGGCGGAACATCCCACAGCAGTCTATCCAGAGGATGATCAGATGTATGCATCAAAATTGCCAGGATTGTGTTAATGCTCAGGGAGGTCATCCCCAATTGTAATGTTTTCATTTTCACAGTCTGTCAAGTTTCATATTGAAAATGTCATGATTGTTTGATCTGTATTTTTGTTCACATTTTCTGTGAGTGTTGACTTATCCAAGGTGTCGAGTTAATCACGGGTGCATATGAGACATGGCATTAACATATATATAAGCAACAGAACTTGCATGTTTACAGTACTACAGTATATATTTTTAGTTTAATGTCCTTATGAAGAATGTTGAATGAACTGCAGTGAATGAATCAATTACAGTATACAGTACTGTATAAACTCAGTACAACTTGTATAGTTCGATTGAAATAACAATTAATAAAATAACTACAGCGTTATTTTTATGAATACAATCCAAACACAAAATGTTGACTATACTTTTAGTTAATGGCTTGCACTGTCTAATTTGACAGCTTAAATAGCAAAAGTTGACAAATGTACATTATACAGAATTAACGCGGTGAACAAAAAAACAATAATAAACAACTTAGTCTCACACTGAAATCAAACAGTTGATTGTTTTGCATGCAAAAACACGTGTTTTAAAAGTTCTGCTTTCAAGCCTGTTATCTCAAATAACCTGAGCTTTAAAGCCAATTAAACGAGAACAAATTTATTGCTTCTTACTCATTATGAACTGACATTGTAACCAGCTGCTCTTGGTAGTTGCGAATGAATGAAGGTCAGTCACATAAAACGACGGACAGTGTTGAGTTATCCACTAGTCTTTTTTTTAATAGTTCTTGTCCCTTCTGTACTGATAATGAGTACTGAGTTATGAGTAAAGCATGGTGTCAAATAAAACAATTTAAAAAGAGGCAGGATGCATATATTTTATATGGAGCAGATTTGGGACCAAGACAGTCCGTCGAATTAAGCGACGGTGTGAGTTATCCACAAGTCACGTTAACCGTATATATATATATATATATATATATATATATATATATATATATATATATATATATATATATATATATATATATATATACACACACACACACACAGTGGGTCTCAAAAGTATTTACCCACCTTGGACTTTTCCATATTTTATTGTGTTACAACATGGAATGAAAATGGATTTAATTAGGAGTTTTTGCCACTGATCAACACAAAATAAGTCCATAATGTCAAAGTGAAAAATAAAATCTACAATTGTTCTAAATGAATTACAAATATAAAACATAAAATAACTAATTGCATAATTATTCCCCCCCCCCCCCCCCCCTTTTGCTATGACACATCTAAATAAGCTCTGGTGCAACCAACTGCCTTTAGAAGTCACATAATTAGTTGAATGGAGTTCACCAGTGTGCACTTAAGGTGTTTCACATGATTTCAGGTTAAATACACCTGTCTCTGGAAGGTCCCACAGTTGGTAAGTTTCCTAACAAAAAATACAGCATGAACACATAGGAACATGGAAAGCAAATCCAGAATAAGGTTCTTCAAAAGCCCCAATCAGGTAGGATATAAAAATATTTCCAAGGCATTGGATATCCCCTGGAGCACAGTAAAGTCCATTATTAAGACATGGCGAGAATATGGCACAACTGTGAATCTGTCTAGAACAGGCCGTCCTCAAAAACTGAGTATCCGGGCGAGAAGGGCACTAGTCAGAGAGGCCAACAAGAGGTCTATTGCAACTCTAAGGAGTTATAGTCTTCCACGCCTGAGCTGGGAGACACTACATAAGGCAACAATAGCCCTGGTAAAATATATCTGGAAAATATATATGGACTGCAATTTTCAAATAGTGCCACAGATTCTCAATAGGACTGAGATCAAGACTTTGACTGGGCCACTGTAGGACATTCACCTTTTTGTTCTTGAGCCACTCCAATGTTGCTTTGACCTTGTGCTTGGGATCCTTGTCCTGCTGAAAGGTGAATTTCCTCCCAATCTTCAGTTTTTTAGCGGACTGAAGCAAATTCTCTTGCAGTATTGTCCTGTATTTTGCTCCATCCATTCTTTCTTCAATTGTAACAAGATGCCCAGTCCCTGCTAATGAGAAGCATCCCCACAGCATGATGCTGCACCACCATACTTTACTGTAGGGATGGTGTGTCTTGAGGCATGGGCAGTGTTAGGTTTGCGCCACACATAGCGCTTTGAGTTTTGGCCAAAAAGCTCTATCTTGGTCTCATCTGACCACAAAACCATTTCCCACATCGCAGCTGGGTCACTCTCATGCTTTCTGGCAAACTCCAGACATGCTTTCATACAGGCCAGTGTTATGCAGAGCTGTTGATATGGTTGACTGGTGCACCATTACTCCACTCCCAGCCACTGAACTCTGTAGCTCCTTCAAAGTGATTGTTGTCCTCTCTATGGCTTCTCTCACAAGTCTCCTTCTTGTTTGAGCGTTGAGTTTTGAGGGACGGCCTTTTCTTGGCAGTGCCTGGGTGGTGTGACGCAGCTTCCACTTCCTGATTATTGATCAAACTGTGCTCACTGGGATATCCAAACACTTGGATATTATTTTGTACCCTTTCCCTAATCTATGCATTTGTATTACTTTATCTCTAACTTCTGTAGAATGCTCTTTGGTCTTCATTTACCTTCAGATTCACAGCCTTACCAACGATCCTTCAACAGTGAGTTTTTTATCCAGAAAATGTGACAGCATCTTTAATGGTTCACAGGTGGAGGCCAATGGTAAGGTAATTGTGTCCTCGTTAGGGCAAATTCTTTCATCGGTGCAAACTGGGAGCTTCCACAGCACAGGGGTTGAATACTTTTTCAGTCTAATTTCAGTCTTTTATTTTTCTTAAAAATATTTCCCAACATACAACTTACAATAATTGATTCTGGGTTTCAGTGTTTAAAAACAAAATATCAAACAGAATGAAATTTCAATGTACCATTTGTAATTCGGTAATATGAGAGAATTGGTCAGGGGTATGAATACTTTTGCAAGCCACTGTGTGTGTGTGTGTGTGTGTGTGTGTGTGTGTGTGTGTGTGTATATATATATATAGTCTAAGATTGGGGTCGGATGATTGAACAACCCCCCCCCCCCCCCCCCCCCCCCCCCCCCCCCCCCCCCCCCCAAGTTTTTAAGAGAAACTAAAACTTCCACCATTAATTTCCGGTTGTTAATAACCATGCTCCAATAATGCCTGAGGGAAAATACTGTGGCTCACTGAAAAAACTGCCTAGAAGTAGTTGCTCTGTGCATTAATGAGTAATGTTCCCTCTGCAATAATACCTATGTAATGTTGAAATGTATTTTCTATTGTTTTGGCCAGGTTACAGTATTTGCACTGTTCAGATTATTTTATTATTTTTATTCGTTGTTAGAACTAATACAGGAAAAAAATAGTTGGTTATGTTTGTATTGCACAGCTAATGCTACTGTAGCTTTAACTGGAACATCTTTCCAGGTGACATGGCTGCTGAACTGTTTTGAACTGGGGAGGGAGAACGGTACCATGGGGTATTTTCAGCAAGTGTCTTGAGCTTTGTATTCTAATGCTGTGACCAAAAGTAACAAACCTGTGCCAAGGAAATAAAGAATATTGAACAGAGAAATCTTGTTTGGACATTGTTTATACACTTCATGAACCTGGCCTGCTCCTATGAAGAGTACACATAAACTAACATCAACTTACACCTGTAATTTCCCCCTGCTTGAATTAATCCCCCACCCCACCCCACCCCACCCACCACCTATAGACACAAACACTTTTACCTTAAGGTTTTGTTGTTTAGCCTCCTCACTTATTAAAGTCAAGAGCCGCTACCGAACTTAACTGTCCAGCACAACACAAAAAGTGCAGCGTTTTCTAAATTCTTATACTGTATGTAAAGTGGACATATACAGTAGGTGCTGTAGAGAAACAGTGTAGCAATAGTAGACCAAGAGAAAGAGGATAGTGTGATTGGTACCATGCACCATGGGATACTGTTACTAAGGTTACCCCTTTGTACAACAATTGAATGAATCTTGGAATCTACAGATTTACAAAACGGCATCTCATGTTGCCTTTACAAACAGCCTGGCAACAGAAACACCATGCAAGTCAAGGGAACAGTGATACAGTTAATGCCCTTTATTTACTCTTACCTCTTTTCTGAGGATACAATGGACCATGACGATAACAAATCCTTGCAATGAATCAAACACTGCAAAGAGTATCTGAAACAGTATGGATCGTTTATCTGTCATTGCTAGGACTGCTGACATCCAGGTTAGTGCGAGGAGCGGCAACACCACACACGAACTCCACAGGGATGCCCTGAGCAAACAGGAAAGAAGAATTAAAAAAAAAAAAGATTACTGAATCAGGCTTGTATAAGCCATTCAAGTACAGACTTAACTCAGTGCTGAGAATTACTCAACGCTAACTTGTAAGAGGGACAATAGCAACAGTGAACATGGTGGGGTATTCAGAAAAAAAAAAAAGAAAAAAAAAAGGTTTTATGTTGTTAAATGTTATTTGTATGAGAGCCAAAAAGATTCTTCCCAAGTTTTTTTGTTTGCTTGAGGCACAAAAGACTGAGTCCCCCACAACACTTGGGCATTGTGGGCGGTATCAGCCTAAAGGTCTATTATAAAGGAGAAAAACAAACAAGTGCCTAAGCATATGTTAAGACATGTTGATTTGGAGCTTACTTCAAAAATTCTTTAAGAACTGTATAGTAATTCTTGCAAAATAACACACACCTTGTATAAAAATGCAACTTTGGATTACCTCACTCTATAGTGTGGACCTAATCTCTTATATACTTACATCATAGCATTCTATTACATCATTGCGTTCTATTATCCTGTGCAACTGTACTTAACACACAGAAATGTGTGTGTAAGTGTGTGTGTGTGAGTGTGTGTGTGCATTATATTCCAAAGATTATGGCATGTTTGGATTGATAATTACGGTACATAGAATCATTGTGACAGTACATGCACGTAACACTTCTTTTTCACCATTATACCTGGTTTTCTAGTGCAAAATGTTCTATGATAAACTGCATCAGTCTATTTTTAGTCATATTCTCTGCTTGGCCAGCTATTTGAATTCCCTAATGTTATTTAAAAATTCAAATAGTGTATATAACTGCCAATACAAGAGACTTACATGGCGTTGCTGGCAGTAGTAGCAGATAAAGCTGTTGTTGAAACAACTCCGCATTTGGCACACTTTAATGTTAAACCTGCATGGGGCTCGCTCATCTGCCTGTAAATAATACAAAATAAAAAATAGAGCAAAATGTTGGCAAGCTTGCAAAACTGTCATTTGAAGTGAAGTCCCAAATCAGATTATGCCTTTTAACAGACAGATGCACTATTACACCATACTACTGTAAGCATTCCCACCATGAACTGATACGACCAAAGGAACAGCATAGCTATTAATATTATATTTCTTCAATGAGCTTTGGTAGTCATTTTACAGTAGCGAGGAGAAAATGCCTGATTTCCATTTAATAAACAAACAGCAGAACATAAAATATACGGTACAGTATTTACATTTGCATTCTATCTACTTACCCTGCTCTGTGTTTCATTTTTTTATCTAAGATCCCATCTCTGGATACAAGTTTATTGAAAACCAGAATGCCTATCACCATGTTGACCTGTCAAAGCAGAAACCCGTTATTGTTATCTAATATTCATCTAGCTTACAGAGGTGATCTAGAAAATAACAAATATGAGCAGCATGTCCATTTAATAGCCTGAACATTACCAGAATGCTATCTTAAGAGAGCACATATTGACAGTGAACAATAACAGCATTCCGACATCAATAATTAAATTACTTTTTAAACTTGAAACAAACACTAACCAGTGGAAATGCACATTCAACCAGTGATATGCTTTGGTGAATGCCTCGATTTATATCATTTATGTACTAGATGTAAAAAAAAAAATTATTATACATCTATTGGAATTTTCAATCTGCCAATCAGTTTTTCAATCAGCTTTGTGACACTTAATCCCTGACATCTCCCTACGGTGATACAGTGAGCCCTAAATACAGTAAACTGGCCCTTAAAAGTTATCAATGCATTTTGTGTTTGTTACCGACTTATATTGCCATGGCAGCATCAATAGCAGTAACTATCAAATATAACATATTTTACATGATTTTTCTTTCTGTTTTACTGTCTGGGATTATTCTGATTACTGCTTGCACTTTGCTTAATATGTTAGTGTAAACTAAGTCTAAATTTAAAATATCACAACCACTCATCTACAGTTAAACATGCCTGATGCCCAAACCACCATACAGACATATATACCAGTATACAGTATAAATTCTGTATTCATATCACCTACTAAGGAAAAAGCCACATTGCCTTATAGGCATATTCTAGATGACAGATGATTTAATTCTCCCCTGAGTAGAGATGGAGATGACCTTTCCAGGTATTGTAGTGACTCTTCATCAGCTGTCACACTGAATTAAATCTACAGGGGACATCTACATACCATGTTTTACAGTAGGTGCAGTTGATGTGAATTAGGTCACTACACACTGGTCACCTTTCTTCAAAAACAATACTGTTGTAACATCACTCCCTCACGGGCTGACATTTTTATGGTTTTCATGGCTTTTCTGTATTACCATCCAGTTGTTCTGTGTTGTCTGCTAGCTCTTGAGTAAGTCAATGCTGGTGCTGCTGGTTGTGGCATTTCATGTATATGATACAAAACAAAGCTTTGACAATCCCTCCAGGGGTGATGCTTTCTCTTGAAATAGCTTTTTGGACCTCAGTGACCTCTTCTTGATTGTGGTCTAGTAAGCTGTGTACGTCCTATTTTTTAGTCTAAGATTGTCGCTAACAAACCCAACTCTGTTGTCATTGCATTTTTGTCATAACAGTTTATTTTTCCCCCCATCACTCATATTCTTTGAATGTTGTTTCTTCTGTCCTTTGTGGTTTCCTCACATATCTACTATTATATTCTTCATCTCATTTTGTGGACATGCTGTAGTGTATTAAGACACATCTGCTTCCAGGGAACACTTCAAAACAATATTTAATTTCCTCTGGTTGTCTTTTTCTATATATCTATTCCCTGTTCAATTTTTTTTTTCCTCAGCATTATCAGTAGCCAGTATCAACACCACATAATTGCTTTTTTCCCCACAGTGGTTTTCCAATAACAGAAATATTGGCAACCATGTTGTCAACAACTCACAACCCCACTCATAACACTGTCAAGTATTACTACTGTATTAAAGTCCAGAAAGTAAAAATGTACTGAGCTATGATAACCAATAGTGTATCTAGACAGCTCTGTCTACTGTCAGCAGTTTCTAAACTACCTCGCTGGGTATATACAAAACTAATTAGCTGCAACCTCAGACTGACCAATCAGGAGCTAGCTTACAAATCATCATTTAGTTAAATAAAATTAAAAAAAAAAAATAGAAAAACAGGCTTAATACCAAGTTCTGAGAAGTGTATGGTACCTTTCTGTCAGCTGCTTGAGGATGTACCCTGTGTAGCAACAAAACTGATGTCTATTCCAGCATCTGCCACTTTGGTTCTCAGTGGATGTTGAACAGCAATTACCATGTTAGTTTTCTTAGAAAGCAGGATGGTAACCATCTTTCATTAAGGGAAACTGCTCCAGCAAGCTGTTTCAGGATAAAGCCTACCTAATATAGGTGTCCCTCTACTTGTGTTATATCACTCCCTTCTTTTTAAATAACATTCCAGCCTATTGTTTACTTTATATCAGTGGTACTATACAAGTGGTGATTCTTTCAGTCCATTTCATACCAGGATATTGTTCAAATTAGGTCTATAATTAGTTTTAACAATTAAACAATGAAAGGTCTGATTGGAACACTGCTCTATACTGCACAACTCAACAAATAAGCACATGGTTAGAACAAGGTCCCAGAATAGCATGGATTGAGTGTCACTGCTCTATACTACAGCCTCCAGGAGCTGTCATACTGTAAAATACCATCTCTGGCTTAAAAAAAAAGCTTGTCCCCATAGCTACTGACTGCTGGCAAACAATTACTCTTAATTAACATTTTATTAAAACTACTGTTAAGTAATCCTATGAAAAATGTAGGTTTTTACTGGATTTTCATGGTTAAGCCCCTTGTGGCAAGAAGTCCTAGTCCGAGTCTCGGTATTACTGAATAATAACTGTAATAACTGTATAATCATTGCACATTCTGAGTTGCTGTGATTTAGTTTTGTTAAATATTTACACTGATGTGCCTGTTTATATGACTTTAAACAAGAATATCATGTTAGCATTGCAAAGAGAATTATATATTTGTTTTGTTTTTCTCAATTAATAAACAAGAATGTCATGTCAGCATTGCAAAGAGAATTATATTTTTATTTTAGTTTTGCTCAATTACACTTCAGCTTCTTAATAATAGTATGTCACCTGGAAGAGTAATTATATTATTAATGCCTGGTTACTGTTTACACCCCAAACTATTGGGCATTCAAAGCTGCAAAAATGATGAATTAAATATTCTGCACAATATAATATCTCAAAGAAGATTTTTTTTTTTTTCTCTACTTTTGATGACATATATGTTTACCAGGACAACTGCAGCTGCGGGTCCAACAAAGGCATATAAAAGTCCTCCTTCAAGAGACAGCCAGCAGCTGGAAAGAACACAAGACATCAACAACTTACCCATAAAAATTAACACCAAACATTATCTTAATGGTGCAAGGACCAAGTACAGTATACAGTTACATTATCATCTACTGTCTGGGGAATTCTGCCATATGGAATAGTTCTACATGAAAAGGTTTACAGGAGAAGAAACTGCTGACAAAACATGCTTAATATAGTCATATTTAATAGGAACACAAATCATAAGAAATTAGAGACCATAAAAAGATACCTTAGTAGAAAACTTTGTTTAAGAATTTGTGAATAAAGCAACTTGTAACCCTTTAACTAGACTATAAAATCACTCTTTTTCCCCAGCACTATAATTTAGTTTAAAGAGTCAGCTGACATTCACAGTAAATGGCACTAAAAAGATAGCAAAGCCAATGAATACACAGCCTGCATATCTTAATATTGGTATGATGCTTGTAACATTTTTTCAACATCAAAATACATTTCGCAAATGCTGAATCCACTATACATCAATAAACATTTTATTAAAAGAATAATAAAACACACCCAAAAAGATGGCAATCCATTAAATAAAGGTATCTGCGAGAGGTTTCACACACTAAATCACTGTCTACAGGGCTTTCTCACAGGTACCCAGTGTAAGCCCTTATAATTATTTTCAACATAGATTATTATTTGCAGTTATTAACTAAGGCAGGCTATCTATCCCTGTCTGACAGTACGCAACCCATGCATGTGTGCTAAAAAAATAATCTTAATCTGCTGTCCCTTTGAAGTCCCTTTAACTTCCTAGCCAACACAGATGCTCTCTGTGCTTTGTCATACACTGAAAACCTGATTGGGTTCTTCGTGGCTGTGTTGAAGACTGTGGGCCTGAGGCAGTTGACTGTGTTCCAGATGTCTCAAACCAACTTCCCCCCTCACCTACTGAATACCTCTTTCTTGCAAAAACAACCACAATGTCTTTTAATATTCTGTTCATAACAATTCAGTCTATTTGTGTGCTCAGAAATTAATCATTTAGAACTTGAACCTGCCCCCCAAAAAACAAACATATTGCAGGCAAAAAAAAAAAAAAAAGTGAAATACATTTTCTGTAACTATTACTGCATAATAGAAGTAAACTTACTACTGAGGTGTTCCATAGCCTTTGGCCTTTGTAAATCCCATGGAAATGGCAACAACTAATGCTGGTAATCCTGAAAAAAAAGAACTTGGTTAGAGAGATGGAGTCTCAGGTATACTTTCCCTCAATTAGACGAGCAAACCTTTCTAGCTCTTTAATGCTTAAGCTGGGTCCACACCTGAGCGATCAGTTGCACAACTTAGTTGCATGCAACTGAGTCGCTTATATGTGGACGTCCCTGCAATCATATACGAGCAATTGTGCAACCAGTTGCTTCAAGTAGAGCCGGACTCTACTATCCAAGCAACCTCCTGAGCGACTTCTGTAGACATAGGCGATCACGTGGCAATTCACAAAATCTGATTGGTTCTTATAATGCTGACTGCAGGGCTTGCATATCCTGTAATGCTAATTTTAAAAATGTCGGCGATAAAATTAAACGGTTTCACCCAGCTTTTACGCGGCTTTGTTTGCTTTCATTAGGGAATGTGGTATTTAAAATAACAACAGTTGAAAAAATAATAACAGCCAACTCTTCCCTGTTAATTACAGTGCATATTAAGAACTGACCAAAAAAAGTGTCACCTCAGTTGTCAAAAAATAAATTAAATAAATATAATTTAAACTTGTAGACACAGGACAAAAAAAGGGGGGGGGGGGATCAAGTCAATTGTCAAACCTAAAAAAAAAACTACTTCACCTTGTAGATGGAATAAAAATGTAAACAAAGACCTGTCACCTCAGTTATCATTAAAAAAAAATAAAACTTGTAGACCCTGCTCAGATGTGGACAAAGCAATTGCTCACAACTGAGTTGCGCAATTTCGGGAGCAAGTCGGTTGCGCAACTGATCGCTCAGGTGTGGACCTGGCTTCACAGCATGTGTACAGGACATGCTGTTTTCTTTGTACTACACATCCCTATAGGTCCAAATGCTTTTTCAAGAGATGTGCCAACTTAGTTTGCCGCAAAACTTCACAAAATCAATTAAACTGAATCAAACACATATATCACGTTACAGCCACTGGTGAGAATTTTTTTTTTACCATTGAGAAAAAAATTGCCCTTATGACAATTTAGAGTAAATTGCTTTGAGAATCTGGCCCACTATGATTAAACTAAAATGCATATAATGATGTGTATGTACAGCTATGGCCAAAAGTCTTGCATTACCCTATAGAATCAACAAATGTTGGTTCATTAAGTCGAATGAAACCTACTGAATCATTTTACATTAATATACTGAATTACATACAGCTTTGGATTTTTTTCATATACTTAATGAAAAATTGACAAATTAAAAAATTTGACGTTTTTAAATCTAACATGAAATATTGTGCTACTATTATGGCTTCAATTCTAAAATTCTAGGTGATACAAAATGTTTGCCTATAGCTGTACAATAATGTTCCACCTCATACACATCCGAATCTCCATAATTTATAAGCTTTTTTGTCAGCCTGGTTATTGATTGCTGCACTGAAATATGTCTATTCTACTTAACCCGGTAATTAAGTATTTCTCATGCATCTGTCTGTTCAACACCCCCAATTTCCTACTGCCCAGTGCTGTACAGTATGTCTGAAATGTAATGCTGCCTTCATCTAGCTGCAGTTGCACACCGAAAGCATGGACATATCAATTCTAATTAAAAACCTGTTTAGTTTTGTATAGCTTTTTTTTATTGAAATACCACAATTGTCCTTGTTATAATAATGTTGCTATATTCAAGAGAACAAATACAATTAAATTATGATACTCTACATGAGAAGACGCTAAAGGATGCCAGCTGTTAATGTACTTAACGCTTCTGCCATATGGAATGGGCCATTCTTTTTAAACTAAGTTGCATGGGGAGCTGCCTTCAGAGTATAAGCTTTTTATATGATCTACTGCCAATCTTTTTGCTGTCTGCATGTGTGTGTGTGTGTGCAAAGGACCCAGGGACAAATGAATATTGCTGTGTTGCTAGGTTACTAGAGAAATACACCATCACTCTAAGTGTACATTTGAAATGCTCCTTCCTGTCTTTCTCAATAATTATACCTTTTAAGCTGAATCATCCCTAGGCCGAACACAAATACAAAGCAAAATTATGTTTTCGTATGACAGGATAGAAAATGTATAACCAGCCTGTATGATTTGTTGATAACTCCATGCTAGCAAGTTATTAGGTACATGCTGGCTATTGGCCCTAGGAAAGGGATGATAATCCTTGTCCCATTGAATGAACTATTAGTAATATAAATGGGTACACACAAACACACTATTCAGTTTGTCAAGAATGAACTGGATTCACTCTGTGCCTATCCACATACAGTATGTAACATAATATTAATAAAGCATGTTTTATTATTTGAATAAAAAAGATACTCTGCTTCCACTTGATGAGTGAATTTGTTCAGGTAGAACTGCAGTTGAGACTCACCCCATCCAAGGCACAAGAAACGCTTCCTTATTAGCCTTGTCCGGACCTTCCCAGTAACAGCCATGTAAGACTGCCAAGCTTCTGTCAAAACCCAGCAGAATGAAGCCAAGAAGAAGAAG